>NC_055976.1:4312134-4612134 GCF_018492685.1 Alosa sapidissima
CGAGGATTCAGTTTACAGGGCGCCCCTCTCAGCGTAGGGCAGTCTATTGACGGGGTGCAGTGAGAATGCAAACACTCGGCTGTGACCCCACACCTCTCTCACATACATACACACACACACACACAAACACACACACACACACACACACACACACACACACACACACACAAACCTCTGCATTCACACACTCCTGCACGTGCACCCTTGCTGATAATTACCCCTGGAGGCCCCCTGAGACACAACACCCACAAAGGCCTGGCCCCTAACTGCTTTAGACAAGGGCCAGGGCACTCCCAAGGAAGCTGTCTCCCGCCCCCCCATCCCCCCTGCCGCCCGCTTGGCCGGCCCCGGACGCCTCCCCTTGTCTGGCGCTCTCCCGGCATGTGTTTGTTGTCACTGGGCGTTAATGAACTTGATCCTGAGACCGTGGCTGATGTCCGTGGCGCGCTCGCTCCCTCTCATCTCAAGAGCCTCGTCCAAAACCCATGCCCATGTGACCGTGCTACTGTCAATCAGGTCTCACACATTCCATTAACGGCCGACATGAATGAAGCCTCGCCGGTTCTTTTTCTTTTTTTCTATCTCTCCACATCATTATTCACATCAAGACGCATTTCTTTCGAGTCTTTGAACTTGACCTTCACCACTTTCTCGCTCTTGAAAAATCTCTGAAACCATGCAGAATTCGTAGAACCTGTGGCCAAGCCCTCATGAAGAGGATCTAACCACACTCAGAATGTAACAGCATAAAGAAGCAACCAGCAGTTGAGCCAAAAGACATCAAAAGAGGATTCTGAAGAAAAATAGCACTTGGATGTGTAAATGTAATGCCTTTAACACACTTTTAGCGCTTTTGCACAACAGGGAAGGCCACTGTATTCAGTTTTTTCCAGCTACAATCAAATTATTCGACCTTCAATGGTGCATTGCAGATGAGCTGGTGGCTCAAAGTGAGGAGTAGAGGACATCTTTGCGGGTTTCAGAATCCCATCCCAAGGTCACAATCACACGGTCACTCACTGTCCAGCCCCACCCTCGCTATCCCCTTCAACAGCATCCAGCACAAAGCTGCACCCTTGCTCAATGGGTGTGTGTGTGTGTGTGTGTGTGTGTGTGTGTGTGTGTGTGTGTGTGTGTGTGTGTGTGTGTGTGTGTGTGTGTGTGTGTGTGAGAGAGAAAGAGAGAGAGAGAGAGAGAGAGGGAGACAGAGAGAGGGAGAGAGGGAGCGAGGGAGAGGAGAGAGAGAGAGAGAGAGTGTGAGTGGAGGGGGTCAAGGGGGGTTTTCTAAGGACACAGACGGCGCGAGCAAGTTCGCTTCGCACTTTCTCCAACACGCACAATGGTGACGGCTCATTGAGCCCAAATTTGTTGGAGGTTTCCTTTAGAGAGGACACCACAAAGGCTGTGGAGCGGGCTCTTCCTTTTGTGTCCCCACTACAGCAGCGGGGTGATGATGCTGACTGCACCAGGAAGAGGGGGCGGTCGTGGGCGTTGTGTGATGGGGGGGGGGGAGGGGGGGGGGTCCTACTCTGGGGCGAATAGAGTAAAAAACAGATGTCACACGGGGACAGGAAACAGAGGGAGAGAGGAAGAGGGGAAAAAAGAGAAACTTCAGGAGTCCCTAGCTGTGGTTCATTCAGGCCTCCTTCGTGCCTCCCTCTCTCTCTCTTCTCCAGGCATGCCTGCCCTACGAGGGGGAGAGTCTGCATTGCGTGTGCATGCGTGCGTGCATGTGACTGCTTTCCGAGAGCTGGGCTGGGTGTCGTGCGTGTGTGCAGCCAGGCGTGAACGCATGTGTGTGTAGATGAGTGCTCCACTGTGTGTGTGTGTGTGTGTCTACTACGATTCACTCTATCGCCCACACACACAAACACATTCACACACATCCACAGACATAGACCTGGTTTAGGCTCCTCTACTTTAAGGTTAATCAGACAACAGCAGCTTTGTATGATCGTGATTAGAGCCGTGTGTTCCATTTGATAGATTTCCACATGCGTGAGCACTAAGTTAAAGAAACAAGCAGCACCAAACGCCCAACAGCAGTGGAGTCTCTGGGTATAAATAAAGCAGCCATGAATCATTGATGAGGATAGTAGCATGATTTTGATGGTGAGAATAAAACTTTGAGTGGATTTTAACGCTAAATACATAGAGCTCATAGCCTTGGTCATGCAATCCTTAAGCTCTTAACCATTTTTTTCCAAGTTCTCTTTGCCCCAGAAAAAAGACAAATATCAGCATCTGTTACTCAAAGCTTTGCAGTTCTATGTCTATTACTAAATCATATATTATTTTTTTTTATATTCTCTCTTGCATAATCAAAGTACTAAAAACGTCTTAAGGAAACCCTCTCCATTCATTGCTACTGCCTCAGTTAACACTAAGGGTTCCAACACTACAAAGTGCATTACTTGCTGAAATTGCAATCTTTTCCTCATTTTAGTACACTGCCACGCCTTTGTGGAAGGATGCTTTTTAAATTGCCATCTTGCGTTGTGGCTAGCACTCTTCCCCTCACCTTTAAATTGATCACCTCTCGGTCAGACCCCTCTGGACAACACAAGACTACATGGCTATGAGAGAAGAAGAGAAAGAAGGTTAACACCCCCCCTCCCTTACCCACAAACCCCATCTAACTCCATCACATCAGCGCCAGAGAGAGCAGGCCAGCGCTGGCCATTGGGCAGGGGTGGGGGCACAGGGAAAGGGGGGCCCAGCGTCGCCATGGCAATGCTGAGGTTGAAGTCCCACTGGGTGAAGGGGGCTTTAAGTGAGAGAGAGAGAGGGAGAGAAAGCGTGAGAGAGGAGGAGAAAGAGGGAGGGAGAGAGGGAGGGAGTTTGGGGTCCTCTGGAGGCCCTGCACTCGGGGCTTGGCCAGCGTCTCTACCCTGGGCTGGGGTGGGAGTCGGGTGGAGAGGGTGGCACAGGGGAACCAACAGGGGCGATGACCGCCTCTTATTAAATAAATCATGAAACTTGGCGACGGGGGTGGACGGCGGCGAGCCCTGCGATTGGCCGAGCACGGGAGGTGCAAGGGCGCAGGGCAGAGACAGAGAGGAGGTGATCCTCAACTGGCACTAATTGGAAGTGGCGAGGTGATCTGATGAAACGGCGGGGGGACTCTGCTTTGTCACAATGCGTCAGGCCGTCCTGCTCAAGGATGGCTGCCCTCCGAGCGGAGTTAATTAAAACACAGCTTAGCAGTAAACTGCTGCGGATGGAGCCCATTGACCGGACATTGGGGGCCACAAGGGCTTCCCAAGCAGAACAAGAGAGAGAGGGAGAGAGAGAGAAAGAGAGAGAGAGAGAGAGAGAAAGATAGAGAGAGAGAGTGAGATAGAAATACAGAGGAAGGGGTCGGGGGAAAAAAAGACACCACACTTTTATGGTCCTGTGCCATTGAACTCGAGGCCTGGGAAAAAACGTTTAAGTCACAACTCTCACTTCTGAGCATGACAGGGAGGCAAACAGGGGCTGGCAGGCCAGTGGCCAGACACTCAATTTGAGCCCAGTTGATAGAATTTCTTTGGCTTGCCAGGAAACACAGGTCACAACACGGTTGTCTGCACCGAAGACACAAACAAACAAACTAGCAGAGCAGATGGACAGGGCAGAAATGAAGACCCCGGCACCAGCACAACACAAAAACTGGGTGCAATGCTTCAGCAGTCCAGGCAAACAGCTGAACAGACACAGGGCCAAATGGAGAAGACAATGTTGACCCTTACCTTTTTAGAAGTCACTGGACCATCGAGATGCCATTGTCCTCTGTGGAATATCTTTAAGAGTCACTGTTGAAAAGATAGACAACATAATAACCCATTAATGAGTGGATCTTAGATGGTTTCATATTTATGAGGTTATACTAAATTCTGATCCCCAACAACATTCATCCTGATAGGTATACAGTGTGTGTGTGTGTTTGTTCAAGTGCAATGAGTACAGCGTGTGTTTTAATGTCTGTGGATTTCTGACCGATATGGGCAGATGATCAGAAATCACCACCTGTTCTTCAAACTCATATTTCTTAAGGGAAACCTCAGTCTCAGCATCAGCTAATTCCACTGTATTCCACTTCACTGCCAATCCATGCCAAAGGCTAAAGCATAATCACACGCTTGCCCACTTTGTTAATAATTCACAAAGGTGGAGACACGTCAGCTGATGGCTAGAAGTTGGAGTAATTACCCCCCCCCCCCCCAGCACGCCCTAACTTCAGCCCCACCCCAAAACAGCTGACCTGTCATCATAGTTCACAAGAACAGGACAACAACAAGTATTAGGTTTACACCTCCACTGAGCATGCTCAGAATCTAAGACAGTGCTTTCTGACCAATCACAGGCCTCCACCCATCTTTATGGTGCCATATACTCTCCACTTGTCAGGCTGTGATTTACACATAAGCACTAAAAACAGCTTGACACAAACAACACAGAAACACCAACAACCTCAGGCTTTCAGGGCATGCCAGCTCGAATTGTGCGAAGTGAATACGATAAAAAGAAATCAGCAAAAAATAGTAGTCAATAAATGTTTATGTACATTACATTAAAAGGGCAATGCTACTAAAGCAAAACTGCACTGTTAATGGGCCAAAATAAACCTGGGGGAAGTAGGATATGTGTGTAGAGAAAAGGATAGAGTGTGAGGGAACATGTGTGAAGGTGTATTTTGTATGTGTTCTATACCTCCTTTCACTACCTCTTTTCTCTGAGAGGATGAATGAGAGGCCTACATTTGAGGATGCACCGTAAAAATCAACTGAGGTCAGGCAAGGGAGCTGGAGTTGCTCCATGACTAACGGCGTGGGACTGAAGAGGTACGCCATCATGTCCCCCTGACGATGGGAATAATTGTTCCCCACATCCCCCCTTTCCCTTCTCCACGCACCCATCCATGCAGCCCATCCTGCTACCCCCCTCCTGGCTGCATGCTACCCCCCTCCTGGCTGCATGCTACCCCCCTGGGGAGGGCACCACCTCCTGACCTCCTCCACCAGGGGGGTCAAAGGGATTTTAACACAAGGCTCCCACATTCCTCCAAGGTGATAATTGCTGTTGCTCTCGGCGGGGGGCCATCAGGCCTTGGGTAAACAGGCAGGCAGGGAGAAGGCCCCCCGGTTTCCCTCACCCCAACACCCACCTTCTCCTGCCTCCAGCCGCCCCCCCCTAAACGCTCTTCGCATGGCTGCCGCACATGAATTACGGCACCAGGCGTTGGGGGGAAGCCCTCCACGTGTGCCGCCCCCAGCCAGCTCTCTCTCTCTCTCTCTCCCTCTCTCTCTCTCCCCTGGCCCAGGGTTTGTTTAGTCGGCCGAGTGCAGCTGTCGGGACCCAGGCCGCCTCCACCAAGACCCCAGCGATCTCCCCCAGTGGCTGCAGCTAACTGACTGACTAACGGCTGCCACAGAGGAGCCAAAAGCTGCCTGGAGGAGCGCCGAGGATCCTGGGCCGCAGAGTGCTGCTGCCTTAATGACCGCTCTCCATCACCGCCAGCCACCCAGGCTGGTCCAGGGAGGAGGGTCGGCCAGGGTGAGGGGGCTGATGGATGGGCTGTGCCAGTACTGCCCCCCCCCCCCTCCCCTGCTCCCACACGGAGCTGCTGACTCTACGCTGGGTTGCACCTGCCCTGGGAAAGACTTCACCTTTTTGTGGCCAGAAGGAGAGCTGCACAGCGACAGGCTTTCCACTGATATGTCTGTGTACAATGACAGATGACTGCAGCCAAGCCAAAGATCCATCACTGTGCTGATGTGGCAGAAGACTGAGCCCTGCTTAGCAGTAATTGCCAGCACATGGAATCATAGGTGATATCAAACTACAGTAACAATAACAGATGTTCCTGACTCACTTCTGAGAACGAAGGAAAAAACAAACTTTGCCCTGTAGCCAACGCGCCAGCTGTGATTTCACATAATCATTGTCTCGAGATTTTCCCTCGCCCATGGAGAAGCACTTCGGAGCATGTGACAGAAACTTTCCATCGAGCCTCTTCCCCTGCTTCATGCCGCATCTACCTTCCAGCATCATTAGGGCTGCACAATTAATCGAATTTTAATCACGATCACGATTTTGGCTTCCCACGATCAAATTTGCGTGATCGAGCGATATTTCAAATGCGTGCTCTACCCATAGAACCAACCTGCCAACCCATAGAACGCTCCGCTACAAAACAAATCAAGCGCTCCTTAAACCTGTCTGACCATGTGCCTGCATGCAGCCTACCAATGACAGCTGTTCCCTGCACTGTTCAGCCTGATGCACTGTGGACTAGTGACATTATGTTAACTATTAGTAGGCTAGTTAGACTATACAATAAACGACGATCAAAAATTAAATGTGTGGCACAGCAGAAGGCCAAGAGCTTGTCCCTCGAGGCGGATCATCCATTGTTCGAAAATATTTCTGATTTCAGGCAAGTTAACCAAAAATATAAGCAAAGCAGGGCTCTCAACTCATACCGTGAAACACATCACATGACGTAAACCACACATGCCTTTTTTTATCACGTTAACTTTTAGTCCTTGTTTGCTTCCTCCGATAGCCTATAGCCTACTGTAATAAGAGTTGAGCTAACGACGGGATCTGTGAATTTTATTCATGTATTTTATAAGCTACATGTGCAACCTACAATGCATATGCGTTTCAAGACACAGCCTACTCAAAACGAGTGAACAATAATGAAAATGTAGCCTACACGTCAGTGTTTTACATATCAACGAATGACTAAACCAGGGGTGTCCAAACTGCGGCCAGCCATGCACTTTAATCCGGCCCGCCGAGCATTTATTAGTTTATCATAGGCCGCTCGCTATTTTTTTCCAGCGATAGACGACGTTGTGGTTAACTTTAGGCTACTACAAACTGCTTTACACTCTTCTTAGAGAACGTTTACAATGTCAAAACAGCTTGTCACATCGAGATACATAGTATCTCGATTGCAGCAGATCTAACTACGTTATGCTAGTCCATTTAATTGGGGACGCATTTGAGCGTGGGAGAGAGGGCGATGGCAACAGTAGTTCCCACTACTGACCAATTTTAAACTGTGAGAGGGCACAGCCATAGGCACAGCACTAGCCATAGGCTATTTGAGTGGAGCTGGCAAAGAGTCTTAAAATGACAGTGCACCATTTATAAATGAATTAAACAGCATTAAATTAACAGTATTTCTTAAGAAATTATTTTTCTACAACTAAATTATTTTGTCATTTAAATAATACAAAACATTATTATTATTATTATTATTATTTGTGTGTGGCCCGCTGGCCAATTTTCAAAACCCAATGTGGCCCTTCAGTCAAAAAGTTTGGACACCCCTGGACTAAACGATTACAGTAAACTCATGAACAAGAAGCAGAGCTTAAGTGGCTAATGGGGAGCGTTGGGAGGATTCCCGGTGGGCTGTTAACGTTTTCCCAAATATTAACAAAGTAGCACGCACAAAACATTTGTTTGGAAGTTGTTTGGAAGTTTGGAAGTCGCAGTCAAATCTATATTTGCAGTAATTTAGGGGATTAAATGTGAGGGGAAGAATTTGGGTGAGCCAGATAGCAAGTCCAATATGTTTAGGGAAAAAATATTTTTGTCACTAAAATTAATTAATAATCGTGATAAATAATCGTGATCTCAATATTGATCAAAATAATCGTGATTATCATTTTGGCCATAATCGTGCAGCCCTAAGCATCATCATCATCATCATCATCATCTTCCTCCGCTGGGCGCTCAAGAGGGACGCCCGACCGCCCGCCCGCCCGCCCGGCTGCCTGAGAACCAGGTCGCCCCCGCTGGCACTGGTCTCTGGTGTGTGGTGAGCGCCATTACGTTTCGGGGAGGGAAGACATTTTCCTGTCTGCCGCGTGTTTCCTGGCCGGTGCCCACATGTGGTTTCCCCCCGCGCCACACACTGAGGCTCAGGGGGCAGGAGAGGAGCGGGGCGGGGGCGGGGGCGGACGGGGGGTTATAAAAGCCGAGGTGGTGATTAAGGAGCAGGAATAATGGCCTCCACAAAACTCGGAATGCGTTTAACTGCCACAGCAGCCCGGGAATCATTCGAAGAGGGCTGTCCTCCATTAATGTTTTGCCATTATTTGGCTTGTCCTGGGGCCATTTTTGACTTATTAGTCCATCCAAACACAATGGCGATTAGGGCAACTATGTGCTTTATGATGAGTCTAAATGAGAAATAGGCGCGATTGTGGTTGCGAGGAGATCACTGTGAGGAAGTCTGGGGAGGTGCCTGGTATACTGGAAGTGCTCTCCAGACTGGTGCAGGTATTATGTTATAGTCTTGACAGGAGAGGTATGATGGGCTGTCTAATTTGGGTTGTCTCATTTCTTTTTTTTTTGTGCAAGTCGTGCTTCTAAAGCTGAGCCAACCTGACTACTGATTTAACCTTGTTAGAATTTGAGGGCCCCTCCAAATCCAGGATTAAGGAGGACAACAGTCACCGCCACACTCTCTCAATCATACACACACACACACACACACACACACACACACACACACACACACAGGAATGAGGGAGCGAGAGAGAGAGAGAAGAGGGAGAGAGAGAGAGATACTGCGTGCTCAGCACACCCAAACCCCATCAGTTTCCTCATTACGGAGCTTCATGGCTCTTTAGGAGCTTGGTGCTTTATCTGGGATTTTGTATTTTCACAGGCTTGCCTCTTGACATCCAGCGCCCCTCTGCCAGCAATCAGAGTGCTGTGGGGGCCAGATGGGGAGGATGGGAGGGGAGGGGAGTTATGGGGGGGTGTTCAGGAGACTCCATCCTGTGCTGCACCTTGATTTGAGCACGAGCCACCACTGCTCCAGCTAAGCCCCAGTAATTACAGGTCAGAAAATTCCCCTCAGCTCCTGCATCCACTGCTCACAGTGACCTGAGTTAATGGGGGTGGGGTGGGGGGTTCTGGGGGAGGGGAAACTAGGTAGGTAGCCTGTCCCAAGCATTTTATGTGCTTGCTCAGTTGCTGGGAAGTGTGTGTGTGTGTGTGTGTGTGTGTGTGTGTGTGTGTGTGTGTGTGTGTGTCTGTGCGTGCGTTTTGTTGATCTGATAGGAACCGCTAGGGATGAGAGGCATGAACATAGAGAGTGAGTGTGTGAATGTGTTAGAAAATGGAGAGTGAGTGATTATCACTGTTATAATATATATATACTGTACATAAAAAGTGTGTAAAAATAATGTCAAAAGATTTTTACCTGCGTAATGTGTGTGTGAGAGACAGACTCTGTAACTGTGTGTGTATCTAATTGAGAGGTAAGCAAAAAAAGTTAGCCTTCAAAAGTTTCCAATAAATATCCTGCCAGTAATTTTAAACACCTGCCCATAAACCCCAGAGGAATGCTAAACGAAACCAAATTTCAGCGAAGGCCTTCTGTCTGGCTCTCACACCAAGACAGCAGGATTTGTAATGGCCGTAACCAGGATTTGGCTATTCAAGCAGAACAGCCGGAGAAGAATAATGTACACACACACACACACAAAAGCATAAACACACCCTGCTACAACTCACGTCCCAACGATTATGTTTGGAGTAGGCTATATAACTTTATGCAACATAAGACAAACAAAGATTTGCCATTACAAAGGTAAAGGTATGTCAACTAAATAAATTATTTGTTATATAAGCTATGAGTAAACAGGCTAGGCTACTGCTCATTAAATGCAACATAATCTCAGACCTAATAAGCCTTCAGTGGCAGTAGCAATCCCTACAAGCCCTTCATCTTCTAATCTACATAAACATACTGCAGCCTTGTGTACAGCCAAGGGAAGGGGAGGAAAGGGGCTTGAACCTGGGTTAGTGTTTGACCCCCATAACAAGGCGAGGTTGGGGCGGGAACAGAGGGGCTGACCTCGAGGGGTCCCGGAGACTGTGCCACTGCTCCCCAGCTCTGGTTTCCATGCCCTAAACTCCTGACGCCTTCCGCCACTGCACCTGTCAGCCGTCAATAGACCCCCCGCCCTGGTCCTTTCAGCATGCTGAATATACAGCAGCGGCGCTTGCCCCTGCACTCCCTAATTACCCCCGGCCCCAAGAGGCAAAGGGCCTGCACAGTGGCCCCTACCGCGGGGGACTCCCCCCTCGCCACTCTCCCTCTCGTGCTGGTGGTGTTCCGCTCGCCCTGACCTAGGAGCCTGGTCCACACACAGCCAGCCAGGCGGGCAGGCAGGCAGGCAGCTCAGAGGTGCTCAGCTGAAGGCACTGCAGCGTGGCAGGAGAGGGAGTGTGTGCCAGCGAGAGTGAGACAGGGAGATTAACGGCCCCGTCTACACGCAAGCATGAATAATGGAGTCATCACTCCAGACATGCAGGCAACGCAGACTGGGGTTTTACTCACACACACATGCTTGTAATGGAGGGCAGAGGCCGCCGCAGGAGGCTACCGCAGCCTATACATGCATCTCACACACAAGTTAAGGAAGCATGCATACATGGGAAACGAATGCACTGGGGAATGTTTGCATCTTCCTCCAAGGCTCGTTAGGGGGCACTTACTTTTTAACAGGATATAAATATTCTATGAAGATAACATTTTTCGTTTAATTGAAAGTTTGACTAATGACAAACTATAAAGTTGTAACCAATAGCAATGCATATCTAGTAACTGACCAATATAGTGTATTGTAATTATGCAATATGATTTGTCTGAAAACACTTCAATATGCGTGCTGCAAAGTTCCGTGTAGGCTATCCTACACTCAGGCGAAGTTAAAATAAGAGTGAGAAATATATATTCATAATTCATTATCGTAGAAGAAACGTCAAATTGCTGTTACGAAACAACGGGTAGTCCCCCTTACTGTAATCCTCTAATATGAAAGCGAGCAACAACAAAAAGCACGTGACCAACTGCTGATTTAAAAACCATCCTCACGCAGAATCCCCAGACTTCCCCATCCCTCTGTCTGTCCCGCGCAGACAGCGGTGCGTCCACTAGTGAGACACTGCAGTCAGGCACTTGAATAACACAGGTTATTCTACTGTTAGTACATAAACCCGTGGAACAGGAATTAGAACAACAATATTATCGGAACCTTAAGCATTTTACAACAAAATTCGCCACATGTCATTAGAAACACGGTCTCTGATGACGATGTTGTTCTTAGCCGCTTCAAAGAGAATGCACCTGCGAAAACCATGCGAATCGAAGCCAAACTGTTTGTTTCCGATCTCCAAGCAAGCTTTCTTTTAGTCCGACATAGAGATGTAAACCAACTAAAAGCCTCAGGGCAGTGCAATAGACTCAATGTAACTCGTCTGTCGGGCATTCCGTCTGAGTCTGCTACGTAAGAGAGCAGCATACAAGGGGGGTAAGTGTGGCGTCGCAGCTGAACTTGATGTGGATGAAAGTCATGCTCTAGAAGCGCGCAGTCAGCACGCGACTCACTCAAGCTCGCCAGTGCGTGCTCCCAGTCCGAGAGATGTCTCACCGGCATTCGTCAGGCGAAGACACAGACAACCTGTGCTCAGGCATCCCTCCCGAGCCAGGTTCTGGACATCTCAGACAGTCTGTCCTGCGACATATTTTTAGTTTTGACCCGTTGATGTCACTTCCTGTCTATGTCCCAGACGAAATAACACAACTTTTCCATTTAAACAAAACAAATCCAATTTCATATAATTTTCCTGGTCGCTCGTCTGCTCAGGTTCACAAGGTCACGGCGAAAATTAGAATGGCGCCGTGACAAGGAACCTGTCGTCTCGGCTGTTGAGAAAATTTAAAGTGGTATCCTACATCTCTGTTTAACCATCCGGTGAATGTGGTAATGTACACTCAACATATTGAGAGTCTGATTCACTTTAACGTTACGTATCTTTCTCCACCGATTACGCATGAGAGTTTCTAATATGTAGGTGCACATTTAGGCTACAAAATCCGAGTATTACGCAATGAGAGACCGACACGACACCTGCCTCCGCAGATGTCAGTTGTCAAAGCCTTGGTTTTGGTGGATAAACAAACAAAACGTTATAACTGAGAGTTTTGTCTATAATAAATTCAACCACCACTTACAGTGGTTTGGTGAACAGAGATTTAAAGTGTCATCTTACCTGTTGTGATGCATTGTGAGATGGATGCAATGAAAACTTTGTGAATTAACGACATTTGTCTCTGTTTTGATAATGAACTTGGAGATGATGAACATGACATTTAGACATTTTGATTTGGTGTGGCTATTGAAAACTTTCCCAGTTCACAAACGTATGCCTGTCAGATGTTTTGGGTTCACAGTGAAATATTTGTGTGGTTGCCATTGTGTTTGTATTTTGTGTTATCTTCTAGGCACAATTACCCAAAGCTCTGACACAAATCTTGATATTACAGTATTATCTTGATATTACTGTATTATCAATATAATACAGTGACAATTAAGGATCTTCTCACTGCACTCCACTGGCTAAAGCTTTTGGCTGCATAGTCATAGGGGAGGTATTGAGTGAACAATAGTGAGAGGTATGTGGCAAGGCTGATTTGAGATGGAGACCCCCCATGAGGTGGTGTATCCCCTTTCCCCAAGCACAGCTCACCCCTCTTTACCTTTTGAACCCCTGGCCCAGCGGTCCATCTCTGATCTCACAAAGCAGGTCTCCGCTCCCAGGCCTTCCTTCTCTGCCCCCCTCCCCAACCCCCATTTTGATAGATGGCCATCAGCCAGCCGATGCAGCACAATATTTCAATTTCCTGTCCGTGCAGAGGTGCGAGAGGGGAGCTGAAGTATGTGTTGGAGGTTGCTGGGAGTTCAGCAGCACAGCGTGTCGCCGGCCGCCGCTTGCCTCTCCCCACAGCCGAGGCAGAGGCCCTGAGACCCCAAACATTCGGCCTCCGCACATTCCTGCTCTGGCTGAGTGTGTCAGCAGAAACAGCCTCCCGCCGCACCGCTGCAGGCGCACATCTGGAGGACAAACAGGCCGCTCACCACAGGATGGCGTTGATGATGAAACACGGACTAGGGCAGCTGTAAGTGTACCCAAAGTGTGCTGCATCTTTGATTTTTTTTTTTTTTTTTTTTTAAACCACAGTTTTAACCCGACATTATGCGGTCAAACTTACTGTTTTGTCATTTGAACGACAGGGAGTGATTACCTCAAAAAGACTTCTGGAACGTCATGGCATCACCAGGCCTCATTCAAGACCACTGGCAGATGTGGAGGAGACAGTCGTGTACAGTGAGCCCTCTGAACTAACTTTCTGACAAAAATAAATCTGATTTAGAACATATCTTGGGATTCCAGGAGAGTTTTGCTTTATGTCTTAGTTCCAGTCTTTGTTATATTTTTATGCCAACACACATTTGGCAAGCATTATATAGAGGGGATAAAAAAAACGCATATGGATCACATTGACAGTGAAGACTGACGTTATTTGGGTCAGGTGTGTTTATGGCTCATAGTGTTTCAAGAAATGTGATTATGCATACATATCTAATGGCTCAACCTTTAAGACTGTCTTTGTATGAGTGTATCTGAGCTCTGATTGGTGAAAGGGGCAGCACATTTTCACTGTGGAAGGTTGTGATTGGCTCAAGTTCTTTAGGCAGCTTGTGGTAAGCTGTGTTGCCTTGGGGTTGAGAGAGGAAACCATAGACACACAGATCCACTTACACACCCAACACACACATACACATAAATGTAAACATTGACATCCATACATGGATGCCAACACAAGTACATTCAATCATTCACAGAACAAAGACATATAGGACTACCAACCACTCAGCCTGCACCCCAACACCACACACATACATCTGTTACCCATGCTGTAATAGAGAAATCACTTTTCTAGATGAATGGCAGGGGATTCCCTCACAACTGTGGAGATTACGCCAACACATTGGGCTTCCACCACTCTCTCCTGAGCACACAAACAAACACTTGCCGATATAAGTGTACTTTCACAGGCACACACATGTTCAGATGTCCCTGACATAATAGCATAATCCTGTTGAAGCATACACGCAGTACGCTCTCACTTTCATGTCTGGGACACACTGTAGGCTACAGTGTAGGCTCCTTAACACGCCTCCCGTTGGCACCACAGTCAAAATATTGTGATGTGTTGCATATTTCTTCACTAATCTGCCCGCTAAATATAACACGCCACCCGGTAACCCCACAACAACCCCGGTCCCCTCCCCCACCCCGATCTGAGATGACTTTGAATCAGATTCATGTTTATGCACAAGACTAAGCTACCCTGCCAATCCCCTTCCTACAACACACACACACACACACACACACACACACACACACACACACACACACACACACACACACACACACACACACACACACACACATAAACACCGGCACACATACATACACACACATCAATCTTGCAACCCCCCCTTCTGAAGGCCGCTGGTGTAAAAGGCAACTTCAAACTCAATTTCTTTGTGGGAACAAGCAAACATCATCATTCACAGACCAGGTGAGATAATTAGGCCATGCTGGTGGTGGCAAGGGAGAAACAGGTTCACCTGAGGTGGCTGTGTTGCAGGATGCAGTAGGAACATCTGAATAGGCAAGGGCATGTCCCCCACCAGCCTCATCCAAAAGATAACCCCCTCACCCCAAACCACAGATTATCCCCCTTATTCCAGATGTGTTGGAGTGAGATTGCAGGGCTGGTGGTGGGGGTGTGATAGGGGTCTTGGAGGGGTTTCAGTTCTGGGTCGGGCCAGCTGAGTGAGGAAGGCAGTAGGGGGAGAATGAAGACACAGCCTCACCAAAGACTGGGCCCAGGCACCAAAGCAAAAGCAATCAGCCACCAATGCAGGACCCCCCTCCCCTCCCCTCCCCTACTTTTTTGGAGTTGAAGGGATTAATAATGAATTAAGGCATTCTACCAAGCCACCCCACCCCCCTTAAAAAAGATATTCATGCATGCTAATGCATCCATTATTTATAGTGTGTGAGCTGGAGCTGGCCAGGGCCTGCAATGCCCACATGCTACAGGAGAGGGGGGGGCAATGGTGGAGGTTGGGATTCCTGGGCCACAGAGGGAAGCTGCATCAGGCCATTGTGCTCGGCAGCCCCAGGGTTGGGAGTACCGGGGGCTGGCTGGGTCCAGAGGGAAGAGGAGGAGAGGAGAAGGCAGGAGAGAAGTACAGAGATGAGAAGAGAGAGGAGAGGAAAGGAAATGAAAGGGTGGGGGGCTGTCAGGGGGGCCCCGTGCTGTAGCTGCTAGACAGCTTGCGCATCGGGAGCCGTGGCATGTTTGTGTGTTGGGACGGAGTGGTGGGGGAGGGGTGGATTAAACAAATAAATACATGATAAGAAATAATCACGTCGGGGAGGTGGGGCTCAGAGGAGACAAAGAGCCTAAGGGGCAACTGGGGAGCAAAGGGGGGAGTGGTGGGGGGACAGTTAAGTCCACCCCGGATTTACTGTCTGGGCTGTCCCGTGCTGGACTCAGATGGAGTTAGGTCACATCAACTTTTTTGGGGGGCTTTAAGTCATCAGTTGGAGCGTGTTTACTCCCCCCGCAGTTAATCTGCTTTGAGAGAGTTTTAGAGGCATCATCATCAGAGGCTGCTGTCTTTTATGCCGACTCGGCCAAGGCCAGCGGTTCAGGTCAGCGCCCTGTGCCCCCTAATGGTGCGGTGACAAGGACTCTCGTCGCCAAGACAAACTTCCCCAAGCGCTTGTTTGTGTGCTGGTATTGAATTCATTAGGCTAATCTGCTAACTCGTATATGCAAAGAAACACAATCACTTTGATATCCATACAATTATCATGGCAGCTAGAAACACACACGGCTGACACCTATGATTGTGAAAGCCCAGGGCCGTGTCCATAGGAGGGGGTGCTGGTGTGTGCATGTGGCTTTAATGTCTCTGCACCTTTGTTGGTGCATTTTGGCAAATGGCAGCCGACTGGCTGGAGATGTGACGTTGTGGGCAGAGGGGACCTGTGAAGCCGGCACCTCGCACGTGACGGCGACATACCGGGCCTCCAGTGGAGTCGAGCTGAGTCGACGCTGATAAGATAAGGTTGTCCTCTGAGCCGACAGCCCCCCCTGCCCCCTCCCCCCCTTTACCCCCAGCCCCATATTCGCATAGATATGACGAGATCAGGGGCTCACCTGGAGAGAGGAGAGGGCCGGTCTGCGCTGCCGCCACTGATCTCCCCACACACTGACAAGACCACGGGTGTCAGCAGCCATCTGACTTATCAGAGCCAAAGGAGAAGGGGCCAGACGCCTGTCTCTGATGCAGCGGCAGTGGTGTCACCATGGAAAGCTCCAGAACATTTCCACCTCCCGGATGATTGATCTCCAAATGGTGGAAAAGGACACATACCAAAAAAGATATATGGAGATACTCCCCCTACCATCCCCAAAATTGATTTGGGCCAGATAAAGAGCTTTCAGCAGAAATCATTCACTGCACATGTCAGTGTGACAAACATCTGGGCTTTTACCAATTTATGGCTTAGAGGAAATATGTTCTTTTTAAAGATTAATCTGTACATGCGAGGAACTGAGAGAAAAATGAACAGAATTTAAGCTTTACATAGATATAGACTTCATGTTTGTGCAATGTAATGGTAAAATGTGTAAAAGCATATGGTATTGAATATTTCATGGGCATGCAAATATCGATTTTTAAATATTGAACAAATGTGCAGTGTGGGATTTTGTAACTCTGACTCACAGTACTTTGTGTCAGCAAATCACAACCGATTAGCTGACAGAAAGATACATGGAATCTCACAGTTGAACGTTATGCTTGGCATTGGTGAGGAGGAAAACATCAGGCTTTTGTTTGTGAACCTTGGAAGTCTTTATTTTTCTAGGAAAAGAAGGCGATATTGACTTTCAAATAGATTGCTCAATAGGTAATCTGAGGAAAAGCTAGCGGACGGGTTCTAATTTAGTGTACTTTAACAATATGGCTCTTTTCAATTACCTCTGGAGGCTAGACCTCCCAAGAGGAGATCTGCGTTGTGCAAACATTGCAACCTTTCTTCCTGCGGCAAGCACAAGGTGATCCACTCTCACACTTTTTACATCCCCATTTCGCCACGTTAAGGAAAATCCATAAACTTTGGAATGATGTCAAAACAACATGTTGAGGTTTTGACAGATTGAATTTTCCACTGTTCAAAGTGAAAAGGGGCCACAACAGGCACCCTCCCCCCATGTGCTTTTATGACAAATACAACAGCATCCTAATTGTGTGGACGCGACCACCACTGTAAACGCCACCTTGTTAACTCCACCTTGTTAATGCCCATGACGTGCCAAGAAATGCTGCGATGGCATTCTCTAATCCGTTCCTCCTTTGTCCAGGTTCTGCTGATAGGCTCCGTTTTAGAACAAATATAAAATACAAACCAGGGCTCAAGTGTTTAAGCCCACCAACCTCACACGCCACCAACAACCACAAACCCCCAACTACTCCAGAGCTGGAGACGTCTACCCCACACGTCCATCATCAGAAACAGATAAAGTTGTCAAGTTACACATATGATATTCTGGTCCGAGGTGGCGCATGTGAGATGTGCCAAAATGGGACAACTGCTCAGCTGGTGTGGGGAGTGTGTTAACAATGTTTAAACAGTTTTCTGTGCACCCCCTGGTGCCATGAGGGATCTATGTATTTTTCGAGACTCGCTGACTCTGCATTTATTCAATAGTGTTTTAAGTTGCATTCGTTTCATGTTTCTGAAGACTGCCTGCTTTTTCTGGGGCAGGCTTTAATTGGGTTGGATTTCATATTCACATAATTTTTGGGGAAATTTGTTCATATGAAAGGAACAGGGAGAAGTTAAACACCGACAAATGGTTTCTCGCTGAGGTCCAGTGTTTTGTGTTACAGAGCTTGGCTCCTTAGCCAGTCCTCAGATGACTGACCCCGATCCGTTTCACGTACGCACGCCACACACATTGACGTCTCGGGCCTGCTGGAGTTCAGTGGGCATGTAAGGCTGGCAGGCCGGCCGGGGTCAGGGGCACCAGGCCTCGCTCAGCGGCGGCGGACCGCAGCAGCCCTGTCGCCGACCTGCCCCGGGGTGCCCGGGACCCGGGCTTTGAGTCCTCCTGGCCACGGTGAACTGTCAACCTCTTCCCCCGAGAGGGGGCTTCATTAGGTTTCAAAGGCTTCCTGGTGTTGTGTTACTGCCAAAATACTGGCCAGGAGTGAGCACTGACGGAGAGCCGGGCGGCCCGGGCTGGTTGAGCGAGCCCACCAACACCAACCTCCCCACTGAGCGTCACGAGGAACCCATTTAGGCCGCCGTTTGAACAGACCCACCTCTGTCCGAGACAGGTGTGATTTTCATTACATAATCACTCAGGCTGGGAGGGAAAAGCACCCCGATGCTCTGCCATCCCTGATCTCACTTCAAAGCAGCGATGGGGGGGGGGGGGGGGTGCTACCTCTCTGGCCCACACAGATTTTGGCCCAGACCTGTCAATCACAGGGGAACGAAAACACAACAACAAGCAACCAACCATGGCACACTTCATCATGAAGGACTCCATCAGGCCCAGGCAGAATATATGACCCTGTTGTGACCTACACTGGGGCAGAGAATAGCAGGAGATTCACCCCGTGGATCCATCTCTGTCCTCCATCCCATTGTCTTCCACCAGACCTCCAACTAGACCTTCTGCCACTTGAAAGTCTTCCTCAAATACAAAACCATGCAGGCATGTGAGTGGGCACAAATGAATGGGCCACATCAATTATCATAGCACTGCTGCCGTCGTTAGCATGTGAATGGTGGACTGAACCCCCCCCCCTCCCCACTCTTCGTATGCATAATTCTGCTGAGTCATTGTGATGGCCACTCGGCCGGCCACTGACAGGAAACCGCAGGCGCACGGCGATTCTATTGTCATGGGCACATTCATCTGCATGCAGGCCATTAGGGGATATTTGCACTTCCTGTGTCTTGCAGCTCAGGTCAGGGGTTTTGACATGCAGCAAAGGGGCCAGCTCCAGCAGCTCTTGTGGTGCAGATGGGATGGAGGGGCTGGGATCCTGCCAGCGCCCCGCTGATGGATGTGGGGGACGGGGTGTTTGTAGTGTGTGGTTGGGGCATGGAGGTCCACTCAGTGGTGGATGGGAGAGGGTGGCGCAGGTTGTGGTGGGGGGGAGGGGGTCGTGTGTAGGAGGGTGGTTCCGAGAGCATCCTCCTCCTCAGGCTCCTTTGTGGCCGGGGATGTCGGAGGGAGTGTCCCGGGTGTCACAAGGTCTGGCGGCACAGCGCGGCACAGCACAGCACTGTTGTGTGGAGAGGGGGGGGGGGGGGGGGGGAGATGCAGATGGATGGGAGAAGTGTGCCGGCTGCCAGCCGAGCACCTGAGACTGAGCCGGTGAGACGCTGATAAACACAAACCTCTGTGCGTCACGAGCAGGCAGCCTGTTGCATTATGCATCAGCCTTGTCCAGCTGAGCAGGCGCTCGGGAGTCGAACGCTCAGACAGAGAGAGAGAGAGAGAGAGAGAGAGAGAGAGAGAGAGAGAGAGGGGGAGAGAGAGAGAGAGAGGGAGGGAGTGAGAGAGAGAGAGAGAGAGAGAGAGAGAGAGATTGACTGACGGGAGAGCGTCATTGAAGTGTGTGCAGAAAGTGGGCCACCTCCAGGGCCTGAACACATGAGAATCAGCCTGTGCTAGGGAGCGCACCTGAAGCCAGCTTTATGGAGTAGGCTCTGGCTGTGAATACAAAGGTACTCACAAGAGCCAGGGGAAGCGAATCATGAACACCATATGAATGTCAGTGCTTGGAAAGGGCTAGCTGAATTGTGTCCGAACAACTGTGTGTGATGTGTGTGTTTGTTTCTTGTCAGCAGAGAAAGTAAGCAGTATGGGTTGTGGGTTATGCCTAACTGTTTGACTGCCAAACATGTCTTTGGCTCAGTTGCACAGAGTGAGGAACTGGTGGGACCCCCTCCCATCGAGAACCTTGTCATTACTGTCTCTCCCCCTCAGATCAATGTGCCTTGATAGTCTGAGAGAGAAACACGCACATTGCACCAGTGTGTGTGTGTGTGTGTGTGTGTGTGTGTGTGTGTGTGTGTGTGTGTGTGTGTGTGTGTGTGTGTGTGTGTGTGTGTTCAGTATTCATGGATGTGTGCACACATACACACATGCATGTGTGTCCATGCATGTGCACAAGGGAAATTTAGATGATTTTATGCCTTGCTAAAAGAAAAAGTGCCTGAAAGCTCAGAAACATTGCATACACATGAATCTCACACACACACACACACACACACACACACACACACACACACACACACACACACACACACACACATATGTATACACATACATACACATTCACATGCACATACAAAAAATCTGTAAGCTCCAACACTCCACGGCACACACAACCCTCATTCAGACCCCCCAAGCCCACATGGGAGCTGACCCTCAACATATCAGGCACACGCCATCCTGCATAAACACGGCTCACACACACGAGGCCTGTCAATCCCCGTCTCCAGCACCTGTAACCTATAGGCTTGTTGCTGCCCTCTTCTCTCTCTCCTCTCCGCCCACACCACTCCACTCCGCAGAGCTGGAATGCTGACAGGCGGCGATCGAAATCTTGATTTAATTAAGGGCCAGTTAAAGGACCCGGTGGCAGAGCTGGTTTTCACCAGGCCTGGCGTGCTGCCCGCGGAGTTTGGTAGGCTGGGGAGGGAGTGTGTGTGTGTGTGTGTGTGTGTGTGTGTGTGTGTGTGTGTGTGACTGGGTGGGTGGCTGAGGAGTGGTAGTGTGGGGTTGGGGGGGGGTTACCTGTAAGTTCAGCTCCTACTGTGAGTCATTTGGACTGGACTTCTCCCAACATGTTCATTAGGGTGGCATTTTTGGTGGCAAACAGGTGGGGAGGGCAAGGCCCAGTGTGCCACTAACCAGTCCTGATTGGGCCCAGCATAAATGGCCATCTGTTTCAGTGTGAGAGAGACGGGAGAGAGAGAGAGAGGGATGCAGAGAGCAGGAGAGAGCGAAAGAGTGAGATGAAGGGAAGACTCTTTTTCTCCATAGCCCTCTCTCTTTCCTCTTCTTTCTTTTCAGTTTCTTTTCCATTGTTGACAGCTTGTCCACAGCTGAGCTTATTTTCCAATAACAAGTGTACCCAAGTGTTTGTAATACTTACGGTTATGATTTGTATTATTTGTAGACAAAATAAAAATATCATTATTTCCATAAAAACATATTATCTTCATTAAATAATAGTCGTTTAAAATCTCCACCCCTGCTATAATCTTCAAGACCAGCCATTTAATATTTTTGTTTTTCAAATACTTTTCATAGTTTCCATGGGACTGAAGTAGAGGTACGCTGACTCAAAAAGCGCACACACTCTCTCTCTCACACACACACACACACACAGACACACACACACACACACACACACACACACATACACACACACACACACACACACACACACACACACACACACACACACACACACACACAATGACATACACACACACACACTCTCACACACACACACACACACACACACACACACACACACACACAAATGTACACATCCCCTCCTATTTTCCGGCGCACCCATTCTCTATTGGTCGATGGCCCTTCAAAACACGCGGCTGGCCAAATTTAATCTCTTTCTCACTCATTCAGTCTCTTTCTGTCTCTGGCTCCCGCTCCTCTTTTCTCTTTTCTCTTTCTCTGTCACACTGGGCTCTTTGAGGCCAAAGAAAGGAGAGGAGAAGGAGGGCCGCGAACTGGCGGCGCCGCCGTTTTGAAGTGTCTTTATCGGGCCTGGCAGCGTCGTCCTGCGTGTCCAAGCCTCGCCTGGCTTTTCATCCCTTTGTGCCGTCAAAGGTGTGTCCAATGCAGTCAGGCTTTGTTAGGAGAGCAGTGGGGAGGGAGGGACGACACATCGCATTCTGTCCTCTGTCTCTGCTGAGGGTGGTGGGATTTGTGTGTATGTGTTTTGTGTGTGTGTGTGTGTGTGCGTGTGTGTGTGTGTGTGTGTGTGTGTGTGTGTGTGTGCGTGTGTGCGTGTGTGTGTGTGTGTTTGATGGGGGGTGTATTGGGATTTAAGAGATTGTTAGGGGGGTGTGGGGTGCTCAGGGCGATGTGGGGAGGAGAGGGGGGTGGGAGTTGTGGTATGAAAAAACCAACTCATGGAGACAGAGAGGGTCAGGGTTCTTCAAAGCCCAGATGCACACAAAAAGCTTCCCGAGCGTTATTTCATGCCGAGATGGGGGATCACAAGCGAGCCGTCAGCCCCACCTATATTTGCTGCTCCATCATGAAAGCGCCGAAGACAAAATGGAAGTGAGGCAAAATGGGAAGTTTGTCCCATCAAAGCCCCTACATGTGTTAAATACATTTATGTTCTGTAATGACTATACGTTCTGTAATGGCTATATGTTCTGTAATGACTATATGTTCTGTAATGACTATATTTTCTGTAATGGCTATACGTTCTGTAATGGCTATATGTTCTGTAATGACTATATGTTCTATAATGGCTATATGTTATGTAATGGCTATACTGTATGTTCTGCAATGGCTTTATGTTCTGCAATGACTATATGTTCTGCAATGACTATATGTTCTGCAATGACTATATGTTCTATGATGACTATATGTTCTGTAATGACTTTATGTTCTGTAATGGTTATATGTTCTGTAATGACTATATGTTCTGTAATGGTTATATGTTCTGTAATGGCTATATGTTCTGTAATGACTATATATTCTGTATTGACTATATGTTCTATCCTCATATGCCCTCTGTTCACCATTCTTCCCCACATCTAAAATTGCTCCTCTAAAAGACTGTAAATTTCACAAGGCAATAACATGTCTGGAAGCTCACAGAGACCAAGGTGGTTAAGGCCTACGTGGGAAACTCAAACTGGTTGAGGCCTACATGGAAAACTCAATGGGAATTATTCATTTTTCCACAAATCTTTTTGGATCAGGGATGATTCTTTCTAAACTGTGTCAAACTAATCAGCCATCATTTGAAGGCCTTGTTCAAGACATACCCTCGCTTTTCCTAAAAGTTCAAATGAACCATTGTTTGTTTATCCAAAGTTTAGTTTGTTTGTTTTTTTGCCACCCTGGGCCGTTTGGAGCGCTGACGTTGATGTGCCACCCTGGCCTCCCGCTGTGGTGCGGCATGTGGTGCGGGCATGGGGAGGATGGTTCCTGGGCAGACGCTAATAGACTAAAAGGGGCAGGTAACCAGCGCACCACTGCCTTGTTCATGTGCTCAGGGTGTAATTGGAGGTGACTGGCCATTCGGTTGCGAAAGACAGAGGAGGATCCAGGAAGCTCTTGGATGGAACCTCCCCCCTCGAGTTGGTTACCTGGCGTTCCTGCTCCCGCGGTTTTGCCAGGACGATTCCGGGCGCCTCGCACCTTGCCGGAGACTTGGAACGCCTCCATGCCACGTGTCACGGTGGGTGGCCCCCCCCCCCCCCCCCACGCGTCTCGAACGAGGGCACAGCAGACAGCTGGCAGGAGTCAGAGTGAATCGCGTCAGGCTTGGGCGTCAGCTCCGCAGGGCGGGCAGGGAGGCGCCTCGCCTCGGTGACTCCTGACGGACCCCCAGCCCCAATCCCGGCAGTCAGCCCAACATGCCGAGTGACAAACCCACGAGGGCACCAGTTTATCTATGCAAAATGGTGCCGCCGACTCAGTGTGGCGGCGCGGTCGACGCCACGGGTGTCCTGTCAAGAGCAAGGTTGGAGGACAAACAGCCCTCCGCCGGCTGCATTGGAGTTAGCAGCGCGTCACGAACATCAATGCTATCTCAAGGTTCTCAATAACGGCCTCTCTAGGTAGGCTGGATTACCTTGTCTCCTCGCTGGAGTGAAATCCCAGCCCTGATAAAAGTGGAAATGAAGGATCTGTTGTATATCCAAGTGATATTAAATGGCACCTGGCAGAAAGGGGGAGGCCCGGCTCTCCTCTGCATATCAATGACTGAGGCTCCGCTATGAAACAGAATTATTCATTTTTACTCTATTGCGCCACGAGCCCAGAGAAGCTTTTGTCACTCTCAGAGGCTGTGCCTCCAAGTTCGGCGCACTTCAGTTCGGTCACACACAAAATGGCTGCCCTAAAAAGCAAGGGGGCAGCACCGGGGTCGGGAGTGGGTGATGCTAAACAGGGCTGACGGGGACAAACTGCAGTGAGCTTTGCACAGCCACGAAACACACTGTTGCTACAGCAGGCAGATACAGATGGTCGACTTTTTTTTCTTTCCAGGAGAAAAGTGCCACAGAAGAAAAATGTTCCAGCTTTGATGTTGGGTAGCAAGCAGGCCTGAATGATTTATGCCCGCGCTGCTAAAGTTCTCCATGTTCTCCAGCAGGAGGCAGTGGGCCATTGGTTGAGGGGCCGTGCTGTATGTGTGGACTTGTGGTCCAGCCCTGCTGTGCACTGTCTGTGCATCGTTCAGACCACTAACACTCGTATTTGTAGCAGAGTGGTCAGCCAGAAAATGTCAACAAGGTCGCTGTCCCCAGAGACACAAACTTCTGGGAACCATCCCCAATGTCCACCCAAGCTGCGGTCCTCGGACACGGCTCGGACACAGTGTTCAGGGTGGGGGAGCCCCTCGGCTGAGGCCAGAGTGTGAGTGGTTTCTGACCCGTCGGTCCCTCTCTCGGGTGCACAGAGGGGGAGCAGCACAGAGGAGGATCTGCCTAGTTCTTCACTCAGAGCACAAGAGCCAAAGATGCGTTTTCCACAGTCTAGCACTCAGTCTAACAAATTCCACAGTCTAACAAACCCCATGAGAGACAATTAGTTGTAACCCAGTGGCCCTGCTACTAGGATGCTTATGTATCAGCAACACACACACACACACACACACACACACACACACATACACATATACACACATACACACACATACACACACACACACAAACATACAGAATAATAACATCTTACACACACACACACACACACACATACACTTACACACATATACACACACATACACACAAACATAAAGAATAATAACATCTTACACACACACGCGCGCACACACACGCACATACACTGCACATACACATACACACACACACAAACATACAGAATAACAACATCTTACACACACACACATATACACACAACCACACATACACACACACACATACACACACACACAAGCACATACAAATTCTTACACATATGCACACACATACATTCACATACGCATTACCTTAAGGACACACACATGCGCACACACACTCAGAAAGAGAGAGATTGATTTTTCAGCAGAATTTTAGTCATACCTTCTCATTCCTACATCTCAGCCTCTGGCACTTTCACTGAATGCAAACCATGGCAGAACGGCTCTCTCCTCTCCACTAGAAATGTACAGCTTGTATTCAAATGTGCAACAACAGACGGAAATATATATTGGTCTCTTATGGCTTTATTATTCTCTCGCTGTTTCTTTTTATTGTAGTCACTGACACTGAGCTATTCTATCCTCCAGCAGCAGCTGGCTCAACAGATCTCCCTCTGCATCCGTACAGATCAGGATCTCTGGTTCTGGTTAGAACCTCTTTCTGGATTCCCCATTGTAGAACTTTCGGGTTCTACCTGACATCATTCTCGTAGACTGTTGCTGTGTACCTGCGTCTGTATCTGTGCCGAGGACTGGCGCGATAGAATCGCACCTCTTTTGTGGCTGAAGAAGCTTTTCACTAATAACCTTACTGAAGTGCTGCAGGAGCACGGGCCTTCGCCTCAGGTCGCTGCAAGCACAAGGTTAAGAAGAAAGGACTTCAAAGCACCGCTTAAACCCACTTTGCTCGTTCGACAGGGTGAAAGGAGTGGAGAAAGAGAGCAAGAAAAAACACCAATAGGAATGTAATCTAAATACATAAACGGGCGAGCATTAAGACGTTTTAGAGCGGGATAAGGCGGTTAAACATATGCATACAAAATATGTTGGGGCTGCAGCCTCCTGCTGGGGAAAGGCCCGACAAAGCCTCTCTAACAGGAATACCTCTGGGATCGCTAATGATTAATTAGCTTGTGTCATTAAGTGAGGCAAATGTCACCCTAGCTTCCTGGGGAAGCTGTCACACCATGTATTCACTAAAACTCCCTATAGGGCCAGAGGCCACCAGGACCCGGTTTCAAAGCAAACCCTGACATCTGGTGGCCAGAGTCGAAACTGCAGAGCAAAAATAAAATTGGCCCATCATTGCCCAAATGAATATTACTCCATGTAACATACAAATTAAAATACATCAATAATCTCAGTTCAACAGTAGCATACATTGCCCCATATATTTATGCAGTAAATAGGTAAAATCAGGCTTGCAAACTGGACCAACCAGATTTACAAAATGCAGATGTGGTTTGTGGCTATGACCTTTGCCCTTATGGCCCCATCTGTATTGTCATGGTTGAGACACGGTAACTTTCAACCTAAGTCCACATATAGGATAATACTCGGAACATGACCGGATTAAATACATTTATTTAAATAAAATAAGAATCTGTTACAAATGTTAAAAATCATTGCACAGCACAAAAGCAATTGTTCCTACCTATGCATCAGACTGTGTGCTGGAGAAAAGTTCCCAGTGACTCCACAGTGCACCCCAGCAGACCAGACCCTGGCTTGATGCTGACTTCCTCTCTGAAGTCTGCAGCACTTGGCCTCATGAATACGCCTCCACCAGAGCAAAGCCACAACTCCTTTCAGTGGCTAGAAGTGACTCTTTTCTTCAGTCCCTCTCTCTCTCTCTCTCTCTCTCTCCCTCTCTCTCCCTCTCTCTCTCTGGCTCTGCTGACCTCTCTGAGTTGGGCTGAGAGTCTCATAATGAGAGCGGCGACGGCTCCTCTATCTGGCCGGATTTCTCGCTGCTCGCTGCTCCACTCAGGAGGAAGGTGAAGAAGAGGAGGAGGAGGAGGAGGGAGACGAGGATGCTGCTGCTGACAGAGGGACAGACAGAGACAGCCGCTCCTATCTGAGCCTCCCCCCGGCCACACTGAAAAGACATAGTTAGCACACAGCTAATCGCCGCCAGTTTCACACACACACACACACACACACACACACACACATATACGTCTCTCTCACACATATATACACACACGTCTCTCACACACACACACAGACACACACACACACACGCACACACACGCATACAATGGCACACCTGTCAGAGGGTTTTCCACTGAGTAAGCAAGAGTAAAGAAGCCGGGCCCTCCTCAGGCTCCTCACCGTGAGGCTCTGTGTGCGTCCGGTCTGAAAGCCCAGTCCATTCAGACGCCACGCTTTCTCAGCTATAACCCCGAGATAATGGCAGGAGCCGTGTGAATACATACTTCCCCTTCGCCTCTTATCTTCTCTTTCTCTCTCTCACTCTTTCTCTCCCTCTTTCTTTCTCGCTCTCGTGTTTTCGTGCTGTCAGCTTTACTTCCCTTTACATCACTTCTTACTTGTATTGGTCCCCTTTACCAAAATAGACACAGGCACAAACATGTTTACAAAGACCTTACAAACCCATGTGCACATGCATACACACACTGTCTCTTTCATATGCACAATCACACACACACACACACACACACACACACACACACACACACACACACATGCACATCCAACTGTGAGTCTGCTATGGTCTGTGACTGGTCTTTGTGTCTGGGGTTTCTTTTCTTCGCACTCGCTCTGCGTGCGGCGCGGCGGTGTCCGGCCATCCACACAGACCCCCAGGACGCCGGTGCTGGACCGCTGGGGTCTTCCTTTGATGGAGTTCCTCAGCCTCGGTGGCACAAAGCAGACCTGGCCCCCGGTCACTGGGGATGGGAGCCGAGCGAGAGGGCAGCTCAGCCCAGGCTGACTTCACATCTGATGGGCCAACAGATGTCACTTTGGTAGCACACGAATGAAATGCACTCAGACACTTGTCGTTTGTGAAAACTATAATATATAACATATTTCAGGTACATTGTGCCATTGTATGTTTGTGCGTGTGTGTGTGTGTGTGTGTATGTGGTTGTATGTGTGTATGTGTGTGTGTGTTTGAGAGGGAGAGAATGACTATGACCATGAATGTGTGTAAAAAGAGAAAGTGTGTGTGTGTGTGTGTATGTGCATAGACAGCTATGTGTTAGTGAGAAGAGGCACCCTTTATCAGAGCCACAAGGTTATAACTAATTGAGTTGGTTCGAGGGCCCAGTATCGTCAGCCATACTGTGATGTCTGCTTTACAGCGGTTTGTCTGAAAGGTGTTTAATTAAAGTGTACATTCTCCCTGTATGGCCCCTCTACAGCACCACTCATCTGAGATTAATTAGAACGTAAGAGGAGCACTGGGTGAGGGTGCACAGGATTCTCAATCATTACTGGAGAATGTGTGTGTGTGAGAGAAAGAAGGGGGGTGTAAGGGGGAATCATTCTTCCTCACAAATGAATGCGAGGCTTACATTTAAGGCGACACTTTATTTCTCTACACTTGAGGTTTGTTGTCTTTTGTAGCCATTATTCCATTCAAGCAGGCGCTTTAATGCAGCTGTGATCGGAGTTAAAGGGAGAGGGCGAGTCTTTGTGGCCGCCCCATGAATACATCAAATGTGTCCGTGGCAGGTAGCCCTCGTAGCAAGTTAATCTCCTGAAAGAGCCCCACACAAGAACTTTTCAATTCTCCCTCGCACACTCTGGAGGCCCCGTCAACGGTCGAGCTCCTCTCTGCCTTTGTGGAGGTCCTGTTGGGATGGAGGAGGTGGGTGCTGAAGGCACCATGTTTTGGTCCCAAATGCGATGATATGCTCCACCTCACCCCCTTCACCCTATGACAAGGTCTGCCAAGTGTGGCAAAGTAATCACCGTCTGAAGGGGGGCGGGGGGGGGGGGGGACGCAGATAATTACCTCTAAACTGTTGGAGTGTCAGGGGAAAACAGGGTCATGTCGAGCCTCTGTCATGAATAGGAGGCCTTTTTCAAGTGCCGGTGTTGTTTTCCTGGTGAATCTGGCATCTTGTTTGTCTGTTTGTTTATCTGCAGAGGATGAGACGGAGAACCTCGTTCCACTACTGCCCCTCTGAGTTGGCCGGGCAGGAGGTTGTTTACAGGAGGGGGGTGTTGTCTCTGACAGCAAGTGTGTTTGTGTTTACATCTCCTGGCACATGCTTAAAATGTGAAGAGAAGAATGAGACAAAGCTTCTTACTGTCAATTCACGTAAGTGCAAGAGGTACACACAACATAGATGTCACGTTTTTCGAACTTTGGTCACTGTCACCGTGGAGGTTCCTCAGTTGGTGAAAACTCTGGATTTTGGATATGTGGGTTGCGTTGCCCGTGTGGTTTTCAGACAGAAGTAAGTTTTGAAAAACTGGTGCATGGCAGAAAGAGTGCTGACACACATGCTCGTTTCAGCACTATCTTTAGGCCTCCACGTCACGCTGTGCAGCACCTCTTTGACAGTTGGGTTCAATTATCTTCGGGGAAGCATCTTATTTCACAGCCTCTGAGGTTGCTGTGTTATCAGTTGTTTCACAGCATTCAGCTGGGCCCTCCTGTCTTAAGTCTCTTAAAACGCCCCACCTCAGCTTTGACGTTCCACACTCAGGAGAAACAAACAGACTCCAGCGCCACCGGATGAGTGCTGTGGGGGTTCGTGTCATCAAACTGCATCTTCCTCACTAGAGACGAGGCACACTCTGCTTAAGGTGAGGGTGGAACATGGAAGCATCTTGTATCTTGTCTACATGTGACAAACAGGGTTTCCTTTGATATAAAACAAGATCCTCCCAGTTTGCACCATGGGAGTAAACGCAATACCTCTGCCTGAACACTAGATGGTGCTAAACAGGCAACTTGGATTGGACTTGAACTATGCATAACCACACACAATTGGTATTACTGACACCAATCATTTACAGTGTGAGCTTGGAGTTATCAGTTCATAATAATGAGATGATAAATGTAATGAATGTGTCTACAATGTGTGCAGTGGAGTGTTCAGTAACCATCATGAAATGTTTAGTCTTTTGATGGAACTATAATTTGATCCAATCAGCTATGTGCTTCATCTCATTTGATTTAACCTCTGCAAACTTCCCTATCAACAGCCTTTCTTTCCCCAGTCCCAAAATATCCAGCACAGATAGCTACATATTCATATTGTAATTCACACAGTGCAATACAGATTCCAAGCAATTTTCTGAGGGACTTGTTTGGATAGTGGGACTTGTTTGGATAGTGGGTGAGGCGGGGTGCTTGTTCGAAGGCTGTATGAATGTGGGGTGCATAACTATTTTGGGCTGCAGTTGTGTGGTACGAGGGAACTCTATTTCACAATAATCTGCATGTTCTCTCTCTCCTGCGAAGCAGCCTTTTCCTTTTGATCCATCTTCTCAGCCCCCATGGGCCCCCATGGGCCCCTGCACCCCCAACCCCACCCTCTAGAGTCTTCTACCTGAGTGAAGGCAGGGCGGGGGGGTGGGGGGGTGAACAGAGAGCAGGTCCTACTCCTTATTCCTTTAACTCAAGTCCCCTGGGCTGTCCTTGCAGAAGCCTGCAGGACAGGTTCTAATCCCCCCGCCCAGGCGCGAGGCTCGGGGGGCTGCCTTTGAACTGGGGGTCCATCTGCTAGGATGAGGAAGAGAGTTGCGCTAAAAGCTACTAGCGTGTAATGGCTGCTGTAATGGAAAAGGCGCTGCTCTGCTGCTCTGCCTACACTTCAAAGGTTTGCCGAGGCTCCACCATCTGTATGGCATTACTGTAAGATTGTTCATTAGTCGGAATGTATATAAATATTGCATACCCTATGCGCTGTCTTTTATCTGCTTTTGTTATGCACAATTAATGAGAAAACAGTCAAACGTTGAACATCAACACACTTGGCCATTAACAGTCAAAAAGAGTTCATTACAATTATAGAAAACCACATAGTGTTGAACTTATGTGAAATGATTTTGAATGAAAATGATAGGAATCAACATGGAGATACACTAATTGTGTTAGTTCTTCATTGAAAAACATCAAATTGTCATCCTGATATGGATCAAATGAACATTGTGTTCAGTGCAGCTATAGCAGGAGACAGGATATGTTTACTCTCTCACACCCTCTCTCTCTCTCTCTCTCGCTAGAACAGGATGACAAGCAGGAACCATTTTCAAACAGATAGGAGTGGCTGCTTGCAGGTGTGGGGCAATGGGCTTTTCGCAAACTATTTACAATCACTTCAGTCAGCTCCCTGAATCAAGGCGTCATCACAATCCCACCCTTACTGCCCGTCAGGGGTGTGGCTGTAGTACAGTATGTGATAACCAGAACACAGTTATTTCTCAGAACACCATCAATCAGGAGTAGTAATCAGAACACTGAGTCATGTTATTCTGAATTTACAGTACACAGCAGGTGAGTGTGTATCCGTAAAGTGCAAACAAAGATTATTGTCACTGCTTTCAAGTCATGTCAAGAAACATTTGCTAAGTAACCTGTCTCCTGATGAACGCCACAGGCGATTTCTGCAAATTAGATATTACCTTGTCTACATTATACTTTACTCTCCTATTTGTCCATATTATTTATGCTGGTCTCTAGACCTTACTCTTGCACTGTTGCACTGTTGGACTAATGTTGGACTACTTTTTGCACCTTCACCATGACACTCACTCTCTTGAGCACCTTGCCAGGCACGCATAACTAAGGACTATGGTTGGACTACTGTTTGCACCTTCACCATGAAACTCACTCCCTTTAGCACCTTACCAGTCCCGGCCCTGTCACTACAAGCGTCTTATGCTTGATCACCCTCAAGCACATTGGACTTTCTTAATTTAATTTATATAGTGTATTTAGTATTTAGTTTTGTTAGTTTTCTTATCTTTCTTATCTTCTACTGTCTTTATTGTACAGTGGAGTTTAGTTATATGTTTATACTTATACTTATGTTTACCATTTCTGCTGTAAGTGCATGTTGTGTGTGATGTCTGTATGCTACTGAGACCCTTGAATTTCCCCTTGAGGATCAATAAAGTATCTATCTATCTATCTATCTTATCAGGATTTTACCCATTGATTCTTGGAGAAGAGCTAATGGGTAGCAAAAATGCCCTTGGTTATCTGAAATGTACATCCCTGCCAGATTGAGACGAGTCACTAGTGGGACAGTATTACAAATAAGCAAACACAGAGCCTGGGTCCAGTGAGATATCACAGAGCTGAAGGACTATCCAAGGAACCTGCAAATTAACTTTTGTCTTGCTAATGGCCTTGGGCCTGTGCGTGATTGGGTCACAGCTTTGGCTGGTCGTCTGGTGCCAAGCCTGAGCATGATCTAGCCACATGCCACTTGACTCACATGCCATGCAAAGCCTTAAAACCCTTACCACATCAAGCACCTGATTGGATTAGGCCTACCTTCTGCAGATGATGGAGATTAATTAAGATCCTGTAATACACATTGGCATGGAGTCAGACAGGCCCTAAGATAGATGTGCCACCCCTAAATAAACCCAGAATACTGCCGCTAAAGACATTTTAAAACAATGGCTACAAATGGGCAAGCAGTGGTTTTGAGGCATGAAATCCGGGTCCGGGCAAGAGACAGAAAATTCCATGTGATCACTGGTTATGGTGTTATTGATTTGACAGTCAGCTTTATTTTTCAGCCCCAAATTTCCAAACGGGCAGAACAAGCATCCATCATGCATGCCAGACATGTCCCACATGTTCAACCCGCTATGTTGTGATTTATGACATCCAATAATAATAATAATAATAATAACACATTTCATTTTTAAGCACATCCTCAAAGATATTTTCCAAAAATATCGAGAAATGAGCCAAGAGCAGCACACACACGTGCCAAGAGTTAACATGGCAAAGAGAGGAATTACATCTACAGTATAAAACACATACAGAAGAAGACAAATAAAACTGTGTGAGATAAGTGTAGAGTGTGCAGGGGTTTGATTATGCTGATTATTCATAGTGCACTATAGGTTGGTGAATAACTCCATGGTGATTATTCATAGTGCACTATAGGTTGGTGAATAACTCCATGGTGATTATTCATAGTGCACTATAGGCTGGTGAATAACTCCATGGTGATTATTCATAGTGTATTATAGTGCATAAGTGGATGGTCCAATCATAGAGTATGATACATGGGTATAAATTTGTCTCTGTACTTGTACAGGATGGTGTGGAGTATGGAGTAGAGCAGGATCCGCCATCACTGCAGACTGAACATGATTGCTATTGTATGGCTCCAGGACTCGTTTTCATGAAACCTTTGACATTTATGGAGGATTATGGAGCTGATGCCATTTAAGTACATTCTTTCACTTCTGTTTTATAATTTGGTTGCCACTATAGATACCATATAGAACCATAAAATGTATGAACCGTATAATGATATTACATTTGAGTATATTTGTTTTGTGATGCATTCTGTGACATTGCACAAATGATCTGCAATGTATTCAACTTCTTTTTTTCTTGTTAACTTATTTTAAAGCATGTATCTGTCAAATACTGCAATGGTGATTTCTTTTCCCTGTATGTTTCGTTTTCTTTGTGTTTTACTTTGCAATTGTTGTGTGGACCTTTATATTGTATTTTTGTTATTGCCGTTATTGCATTGCCTTGTGTTTATTATGTTATTGCTGTATTGCAGTATTGGTATATTGGCATCTTGGTACCCACCAAACCACAAAACAAAGGTATAAACACTCCATGGTCCCTTGGTCAATCAAACTACTTAACAGTAAGTCTTAGTATAGATATTGAGTGGGTGGGTGTGTAAGGGGGGTAGCTATCTGTTTATTGATTATCATGAACTGTCTACATTGGTGCAGTTTTTAGAATAGGACAGTGTGCAATATTACAATAGTGTTATGATGATGCAGTGTTGCTTATAGAGCTTTGTGTAATGTAGACCATGGGCGTAGATTTAGGGTGGGACGCTAAGGACTAGTCCTAATCAATATTTTAAGATGACAAAATTGTCACCACCAATATTTTATTTGTGCTGCTGATCATTCCGACATTCCGACAGTGAAACGTCGTCATATGATTTGCTGAAAAACAGAAGACGAGAGGGAAGGGTTATCTGACATGCACGCTACAGTAGGCCTACACGCACGGAGAGTGTCAAAGCACACTACTGTACTTGTTTGCACCGGCAGTCAAGCGAGCGGGTGTGTCAACGACAACAGTAAGTTAGGGCTGTCTGCCAATACATACCCAAAAAAGGCCAGAGTAAAACATTGTGATATTCCCTTTGCCCTTCAACCTGTACATGTTTGTCCCTTTTTGTGGTTTGTAGATCAGCTATGCCACCCAAAAATACGAAGCTTTTTCATTGCAGTCTAGGCAAAATAATTAGCCATACAAACTGGCAACTGGTGACCAGGCTTTCAAATGCGGATTTTACTGTGTAAAATAGCATTAACTGTTTTTTTAGCTGCTGCACGGACAGTCACATAGGCTATAAGTTACCATCACTGACTGTTAGGCTTAATGGGCTACCAATCTTGCAGTCGCAATAAACAGTGGATCCGTGACATTTTCCTGTTCCTATATTCTGTTTATGTAGGCTAATGTATTTGTGAATGTAGCCTGCACAATGCAAATGGTGCATTTCCATAGCCTATAAATGAACATTGCGAAACACTTATCTGCTCTATGATCTCATCCCAGAAAGATTTTCTTTGATTTGTTAGTTTTTTGAACATTTATTTTATCTAATGACATAGCAAATATGATGAATTGAATCAACATATCCTTGCACTTGCGAAACTATTTTTCAGCATTCACGTTCCTCTTAAAGTGACAGGCAATCAATTAGATTTACACACCAAATGTGATGATATAGACAAGTGTAGCCTAATAATTTAAATATCAATATGATGTAATCAAATTACTAAATATGTTTAGCTATTAGTAATCATGCAGATCCTAAAATACTATAAATAATGATCAATATACATTTATAGTTTATATGAATTCCAAAATATGAAAAAGAAACCTGACAACCATCACTTTCTATGTGTGTGTGTGTGTGTGTGTGTGTGTGTGGAGGGTCAATCAAATTCTATTCTATTACCACTGATGTGTAGCCTGGGTGTTCCCATGCTGCCTTGCGCGCGATTTGATTCACGCTGCTAAGGCAGCCTGGAAACTACCGCCCTCATTTTTGCCTCAGATAGGGAACCAATCACAGAACGGGGGGAAAGCAAGATGATGGTGAGCTATGCACAGACGCATTTGATAGACATCCGTGGCACCCAATAAACGGATCTGGGTATTTTTTTCAAATACGAGAAAATGAACGTTTGGTTCCCAGACCACGTCTCATTGAGAAGTGGTGGCGCTAGCCAGGCTAACTGATGTGAATGATCTCACAAATCACACAAACCAAATCAAATTTGAAAAAATTGCAATAGTATCGAAATCGAGATTCTTCACTTGCTGTTGGTATTGAAACAATAATCTTGGTATCGTGACAACAGGAGTTGTGGATGTGTCCCCAACATCTAGTTCTGGAGTAGGCCATTCAACTAGCCCGATTGCTTACGACGAGACTCAGGCTGCGCAGTTGGCACCCGCTTCCTTATTTGGGTTTTGGGTTGCCAGGTTTTAGCCTATGACAAAATCTTAAGATGTCATAATTGCAGGACCTACAAGCAATTCCAGTTCTTTTCAGTGTGGGTCCCATTTACACCCATGAGTGATAACCACAAAGCCCAATAATGCCTTGGGCAAATTTGCAGTGAAAACAAAACCTAAAGCCACACCTGTGCCCTGCGTTCCCCTGTCACTCTGAAAAGAGACATTTTTATTGTCATGTCCCATGACAACAGACAGAGAACTGTAACTGTATAAGTCTGGGTCTGCATACTGTAGCTCACTTTAGTATATAGTATTGTACGATTAATTTGCTCAAATACATTAAGAAACAAAGTCAGCAAGGACTTACAGTAATGCTGAAAGTAGTTCACTGTTTCAACATAGCACAGCACTTTGAGTTGGTCAAGAAACTCGCACCATCAAAGGACTCTTCTCCTGATATCTTTTAATCGTGCTTGATTCTTTGTGGACTGGAGGAATCCCATTGGATTCTATCTGGGTAGTAAGCACTGAACCAAATTATATTCGTTAGTTGTTAGATCAGTTCAGTGCTCACATCAATACTTAGCTCATAAAGTAAGAGGCCAAGCAGAAACACAGAAAGGCAATGAGACACAACATCTTATCCCTTGAGACTGGCATAGACCCAAAGCCATAATTATAATATACCCCCCCCCACACACACACACACACACACCAATATACAGACATAAATTATTATATTACAATAGCCTATCGGTCACTGCTGTCCAAAATAATTACTCTTGCAGATGTAATCACAAGCTAAAGGTAATAATTGTAACTATAACAAATGCTACATATTCTATATAAAGATGGAGAAAAAGAGCACAACATAAGACATAAGAGTGCAGTTGTGAGATGAGATGAGATGAGATGAGAGTGGAGGTCATGAGATAATTAGAGATCATTGCAGCTAAGGAAGCACGTGAAAGGTGTGACCAAGATGATGGGTCGTCATTTTGCCTGTTCAAATAACCCCAGGTAATCCAGCTGAAATGTCAGACCTGCAGCTTGACTGCAATGCCATAAGAGCCAGGTTCGTTGGTATGGCAGTCAGAGTGCATAACCCAACCAGTCATTGCACTCTTTAGAAGAAAGCAGAGCATGCAAATGTTGCGTGCACACTTTTTGGAGAAAAAAAAATACAAGTTGCTCAAGTTGGGCCACTATATCTGAACTTATTGTCCTATTATGGAATACCATAAGATAGAACTAGATGTACCGCAGAGCGGTACAAAATATGACCGCCGCCCAGTCCAGCACATTTTTTCCACAAAAAATAAGTCACGCTGAAAGGCCTATATGATTCTAACTGTCTCACTAAATTGCATTATCCACACTCAATTCTCACTGGTATCTGCTAGACAACAAGTACCAAAACATGATTAGTTCATAGATTTCACATGTAAAATTGATTTTATACAACCCCACCCCCATCTTGCCTGTTCATAATTCTGAGAAATTCTTGAATTGTGTGCATGTGTGCGCGCACACATTTATGTTTATGTGTGTGGGTGTGTGTGTGTGTGTGTGTGTGTGTGTGTTTGTCTGCGTATGTGTGTTTGTGCATGTGCATGTGCATGCATGCGTACATATGTCTACTGTGTGAGTATGTGTCATACGTATGATTACTGTGAATGTATGTGTGTGCGTGTGTATCTGTTTATGCACATGTGTGCACATGGAATGGGTTAACATGACCCCTGGAGGCAAACATACGGAAAAAATTGGTCATCCTAGGCCCTACGGTTCTCAAGATATTCACAGAAAACTGTGTCTGCCCTACCCTCCTTTCGGTGGTCCAGTCCATCGGGGGGGCTACAGATCAAAACGAAAAACGATGGTTCCATGATATCCATGTGGGGTTACATGCCCACTAAGTTTTGTGTACCCCGGTCTTTCAGTGTCCCAGGAATCCTTGTTTGTGTACGGTCACTAAATGTACACATAAATTATTTTATTGTAAGGCCCCCCATGAACGAAAGTTCACAAAACTTGGCATGCATTCGGAAGGTGTCATAATGATCCTACACTTTCAATTTCGTGCAGTTTTGACCATGTCAGCCAGAGATATTGTGATGAAAACACCTACTTTTTTGCTTTTTAATTTTTAACTAGGTGGCGCTATACATGAAATAAGTGGTAATGGGATGGGTTGACCTGCCCCCTTAAGACCAACATACAAAAAAAAGGTGGACCTCCTAGGCCCTACGGTTCTCGAGATATTCACAGAAAACTGTCTCCGGCTACCTACAGGCCAGTTGGTGTATAGTAACATAAATTAATTTATTGTGTGGCCCCCCATGAACGGAATTCCACGAAACTTGGCGTGCATTCAGAGGGTGTCATAATGATCCTACACTTCCAATTTCGTGCAGTTTTGACTATGTTAGGTCACAGATACCTGCGATTACAACACCTCATTTTTACTTTTTTGTGTTTAACTAGGTGGCGCTATACATGAAATGAGTGGTTATGGAATGGGTTGACATGGCCCCTTGAGATCAACATACAAAAAAATGGTCCTTCTAAACCCTACGGTTCAGAAAAAAAAAAAAAAAAATCTGACTAAACCTATATGACACAAATAGGGGAAGAACAGGGCCAAGTATAGGTTACTATTAGACACTATTACTCTATTTCATGTGACACTATTGACACTATTGTAAAAATAAAATGTATACAAACATATCACTCCATCTGTTTATCAATGTATAGGTTGTTTGGTCTCCCACCCCACCCCCTGCCCCCATGTAAACTCAATGGCTACGGCTTTGTATAGGCCTATGCAATGCTGTTTTTTAACAGATTAATCTGTGATGAAACAGGTTATCTTTTCTAACCTAAAGTTATAGTACAAATGACAGTGCTGAGATTACCCTGTGCACACTGCTCACAGGTTGGCAGGGGAAATAACTAAAGTGTTGGGTGGAAATAGAGTCTGACTGGCAGGATAGGGAACAATTTGAGTAAATCTAAGTTGCATTGCTGGCTCACTTTTGTCCTATCATACATATGGCACCACCTCAATTATAAAATTGCTCTGCAATTATTAGACATTTGCCCCTATTACTGGTTGGTACTGGTTGGTAAAGCTACAGGCCTATGTTTGTGCTGTATTGATTAGCCAATGAACATTGAATTGAACTATGCCAACATGGAAATGTCTGTACGATGAATAAGAACTAATTTTATTTGTTTTTAATTTATTTATTCATGTGTCTTGCATCCATGTATTTTGCTTACAAGGTGCATTTCCTTGTAGCCATATCACGTATGTTTGGACCAATGACGTAATTGGACTTCTGTTAGGGTATGGAATAAAATAATTGTTTGCATCAAATGCCCTTAAGAAGACCACACTGACTCCTCATCATAGGCTAATCTATGATAACGACGTAAAATAGCCTAAATTGTGTTTTGGGTCATGATAAAAGCGTGACGAACGGTCTGTATGTAGGCTATGTGATGCTTGGATTTTGTAGCCTATAGCAGGTGACAGACGGACAGTAAATTATAGGCTACCGCGTAGGCTATAGGCTATGTCGTCATGTTTATGGTGTGGTGGAACGACTCACTCTCAATTCTTTGCTAAAGCATCACTGACTAGTTGATCAAATCTAAAAAATGCAACGATGGCTCACAAGTGAACACTGTCTATCAGGTTTTCACGACTGAATTGGACGCTCTTCTGACTGATGCTTGGTGGTATGTGCTGCGTCGGACTCAAGGGGCTGCTGCCACTGCCATTGATTGTACAGCGGTGACCAAAATGGGAGAGCGGTGTTGTGATCAGAGCGAAGCGGCATCAATGGGAAAGAGCAACGGGATACCAATCACCAAATACCTCCGACAAAGACTCATTGATAATGACAATCACAATCCCCGTAAAAGGATTCTTCTGTCCTCGATGACAACGTAAAGGTAATAACGTTAGGTAATTATCACTGAGAAGCGTTGTCATTTGTTGAAAAACGAAAGCGACAATCGAGTCATCAAATGTCTGAACATCTGGTGTTAAGCGAACAATCAAATTAAAGAGCGTGTTTCCTTTTGGCATCTATTTTCATGTGTGAGTGGTCGCTACATGGCAAAAGGCCCCTGTTAGAGGGTCTTTTTCAGTTAAATGACAAATAGCATAACGTTTTGATTGATGAAGAGGAGCCGGGAATCTTTCTCTCACGTTAAAGCTTGCGTTGGCAGCACCCTCACATCTTTCTCTGATTTGTTTTCACATTGTGTCTCAAATTAGCTATTGTTCCATAAAGCAGCTTATGCTGTATTCAAGGAAGGGATTTTGGTAGACGCACACTGATGCAGCAGGCTTGCCATGTTTAAGTACAGGCAAACACATTTCTTTCCACCTGCTGTGCCTCACTGACATTTCTCTGACATCCTCCTCCCTCAAGGTAAACCCAGTGGCTGATCTAAAGAAAAAAGAACAACAAAAAAAAAACGTGTGGACAGAGTACGAATCAGAGCCCGAGCGCCACACATGCATCTGTCTCCTCACTTGCAGTCCTTGCCGTCAGCATGCCCACCTTGGAGGCGCCCAGAGAGGGCTTTGCCAACGCCAGCCTGCCCTGGGGCCCGGGCGCCGGGGGCCCGTCGGTGATCAACAGCACGGTGAAGATGGTGCTGATCTCGGCCATCGTGTGCACGTCGCTCTTCGGCAACGTGGTGGTGCTGCTGGTGTTCCAGCGCAAGCCGCAGCTGCTGCACGTGGCCAACCGCTTCGTGCTCAACCTTCTGCTGGCCGACCTGCTGCAGACGGTGCTGGTCATGCCCTTCGCCATCGCGGCGGCCGCCCCGGGGGTCTGGCCGCTGGACGCCCGCCTCTGCCAGGCCCTGGTGGTGCTCATGCACCTGTTCGCCTTCGCGGGCGTCAACACCATCATGGTGGTGTCCGTGGACCGCTACCTGGCCATCATCCACCCGCTCTCCTACCCGACGCGCATGACGCCGCACCTGGGCACCAACCTCATCGCGCTCACCTGGCTGCTGAGCGTGCTGCAGAGCACGCCGCCGCTCTACGGCTGGGGCGCCATCGAGTTCGACCGGCACCACAACGCCTGCACGGTGGTGTGGTCCTCCAGCTACTCCTACTCGGCCCTGGTGTCGGCGCTCTCCTTCTGGCTGCCCGTGCTCATCATGCTGGGCTGCTACTGGATGGTGTTCCGGGCCGCCCGGCGCCAGAACGCCCTGGTGCACCCCATCCAGGCCAACAGCCACCTGCAGCCGCCCGAGTCCACCCAGGCGTCCTGCTCCAGCCCACAGAGATCTCAGCAGCAGCAGCAGCAGCAGCCCCAGACGCCTCACCCCGACGCGCCCTCGTCCGGCTACCCGACCCGCGCGCGCCACAGACGCTTCCACTACCACTGCAAGGCGGCGCGCGTGGTCTTCGTGATCATGGCGTCGTACATCGTGAGCATGGGGCCGTACAGCGTGCTGAGCACGGTGGCCATGTGCTCGCGCCGGCCTGTGCCGCCCTGGCTGGCCTCGCTGGCGCTCATCCTCTTCTTCCTGCAGTGCTGCCTGCACCCCTACATCTACGGCTACATGCACCGCAGCGTGCGCAAGGAGTTCCTGGCGCTGCTCTGCGGCTCGCTCTGCCGGCCCGGCCGGCCGGGGAGGGGCTCGGCCGTCGACAGCTGCTTCACGGTGACGGACGGGCGGCTGGGGCAAGCGGGACCGGTGGGACACCCCAGCCAGGCGGCCCGCGTCTGCCCTCTGCGCACCTGGGAGGAGGGCACGGTGTCCTCCTCGCCAACGGAGAGGAGGTCCAGGGACAGCCGCAAGGAGACCACCTCCATCAGCCTGAGCTCAGAGAAAGAGCTGACCGTCCACAGTAAGTGACCTCAGCAGCACAGGTTGTAAATGGACCACTGCTGCGAGTCTGTAGATTAATATGAGGCCCGGGGTCAGCTGGGATAAACATCCTCTCTGCAGTGTGGACATGAAACCGTCCAGATGATACCAAGGTAAACCCAGGCATACCTCTATTGTGATTCCTGTCCTTAACATTCTGTTGTCCCCTCCACAGTGCCTGACTGCCATGTGATTGTGTTCTGAGGAATTCTGTTGGGTATATGTTTGTGATGTATGCATTCACGTTTTAAGCATAGCTGATGTATAATAAAAAGTGAAACCTTTATCTTAGCGAGAAGCAAGAATTACATTTGAGCAGATGTTAGCCAACTTAGCAAATGAATGTAAAGTGTTGCAGTGTTGTCTTGATGTAGAGCACCAAGGAGAGGAATGGCTGTTCAGATGTTTTGTACTTCTTTTTGTAGACATGTCAGTTCACTGTTTTGGATACGTATGTGTATAGACTTATCACCTCTGGCCATTCAGATTGAGTCTCGAGGGGCTGAGATGAAGGGAAATGCTGCTCAGAGATTTTTAAGGAGTTTTTTTAGTTCTGTACATGTTGGATATTGGTAAAGCATCGTTTTGATACTCTGGTAAAGAACAATGTGGAAGTAGCTGAAACTATTGACAGTACTGTTGAAAAACACACATTCCCAAAAGGTCCCATGAGAATCTCCTCTCCCAAAGCAAATCATTTTATGATCTCATTTCATTTCACAAACATATGGCCATATTATGAATTGTAAATCATGAAGGTTAATGTTGCGAGCCATTGGGTTCGTTCCTGGCCAAGGATGTTAGGAGTTGAGTTGGGAGTAGCCTATCCTGCACTGGGTTCAAGTGCCTCCTCTAGTAAAACTCTCTGATGCTGTTTGTGTTAAAACCCTCACCACCTCAACACTGCCAAGTCCATTGCCAGAGAGGTACTCTGTGAAAATTGGCAAAGCTCAGTCCATGTGCCTACCCACTTATCAGATGTTCACAGGGAGAATCTGCCCAGCCTCTGCCCAGCATGTGGGTTTCATGATTGGCCAACTGCTGAGAGCCCCTTTCTTATTGTCCTCTTTGTCCTTGCCTTCTCTCCCTTTTAGAAACGCTAGGACAGAGAGGAGCTCATACTGTAGGCTCTGCGGACACAGCTAACCTTCAGTGTCCTCATAAGGTTCCACACGCGGTCTGACCCGTAACAAACTAACTGAACAAATTACATTCATGACACTGTACTCTTCTCCCAGGCTTTGTGACACAACGTTAGAGCTATGATTGGAGTTAGATTAAGTCTGTCGTTCATGATTGTGCCAGCTTTCACAGAAAAAGATGCTGCAGGAATCCCCAATGCGCTGTAATCTGTGGCTGAAGTTTCAACATTGTCTAGCTGAAGAATTCACTTCCTAAACCACAGTAATAGCAAGCACTCGCAGAATGCACAGAATTTGATAAACACACCTGCAAAGGTTATATCTGTACATTACTGACAATCAGCAGGTCACAGATACAAAAACACAGGACTGCTTATTTATTGCTGTGTTTTTTGTGAAATAATGAAGACAGTTGACTAGTTTTGTGTGATAACTGTACGAGGCTGTGTGCTCACCGTGAGAGTATTTACACTATGTGTTTAGGAGTCTATGGAAGAATAAGTCAGGTTTCAGTCTATGCCCAACCAGTAACTTGAATGTTTGAAAATATTTTTGAATATTACAATTCAATCTCCCCAATGATTTCAAAGGTTAACACCAATTTTGACTTTATTAATAAATATATTATTTGTGTTTCATTGATGATGGTGTGGAACTGTTTTTATGCTGAAATAAGAAACTATTAAATCACACCATGAATGAATGTTTCCTCTTTTATTTATAGAAAAGCAATCTACCATAAAGATGTGCTTCATAACCGATTAAATCTTTTTTTATATGTTCATATAAACAACCTTCAGTAAGATAACCATAAAGCAACAATATGACCGACACAATATCAGTACAGCAAGATAATGGTCAATGATGTTCACTGCTGAACCACACCTAATGGCAAAAAAATGGTTCGGATTCTTACTCTCAAATCACCTCCAACGACAGATTTAGAGTAAAAAAAGAAAAAGAGAGATAGAGAAAAACAACACCACATAGAAACCAGTATCTGCTCTACAGGACAGTTTTCAAAGAAAATATGACATTCTTTGTATTCGCACGTTCAAATTCTTTCACATACAGCAGAAAAAGGTGCTAAAATAATAATATTTTTAAAAATCAAATGGACATTAGGGTTTCAAAATATATATAAAAAAAACAAGATCAGATGCATTTTTATACATTATAATGGAGGAAATTAAAAAAGAATCCTTCAGCTCTTGGTACCATTCTGAACAAGGGTCCAAATGCCCTCGTTCTTCTGAACAGCAGCCAAAGACACGTCTTTGGGAGTTCACACAGAAACTCACTTGGGGTCAATCTGCGAGTCAAAATCAATGCCGCTAGTGAACAGAGTGGACAGCAGAAGCAAACGGAGAAGGTGAAGACACTCTTCAGAGCATTAAAACACAAAAAAGGGAAGTTCCCCAGTCCTTGTGCAGTGCTGTGCTGCTGTTCCCTTAAGCGATCGGATGGTTTCCATCAAAGTTTCAGTCCTGGCTTTGGCAGGTACGTCCATAGAGAGAGCTTTGAGTAACATGCGTTGCCTTGGTCTGGTCGAGTGAGTCTTGGTGGGGAGGGCTGGGTTGGGTGGCTGTGGTGGAGATTCTCGTAGGGTCCCACCACTTAGTCCACTTTCACTACACTGTAGATCTTATTTACAAACCAGAAGCAGGCGAAGAACCCAATGGTGCCTGAGGAGAGAGACGGAACACCAAATTAGCCTCATGTCAAGTCCATGCAACAGTCTATGAGTATGGCAACACCATGTAGTATTAAGCATTTCAATCAGATTACATTTGTCTACTTTTTAAAAGACCCCTCCTAATGAGAGACAAATCCTAAATTAGAAGAGAAGAGAGGCTTGACCAGGCACACACTGAAATACTGGTGCAGTCACATCTAAGAAAATATGTCCAAAATGTACAGATATGGCTTACTGGCCAGATGCCTTACAAAATGAGCCTCAATGCACCAATAGAAGGCATGGAGAGAAGCTCCTCCACAAGTTTGTCTTGGTGACACAATTAATTACACTCAACACCAGATTTGAAACGAAAGGGGAAAAAAACCTTCCCAGTGGGAAAACGATGTTCAGATTACTGAACTGAATTCTGTTGGGAGCTTTAAGTGCTTTCTGAGAGCTGACTCATGGGGAAGAACCATTTGACTCCAGAAATTAATTCTTAGGGCAGACCGACAAATCACACTCTGATCAAAGTAGGCATTGAAGTGGATGAGACAGAAACATACAAAAACATTAAAAGAAACGCAATCAGCCAGATTAGAATTTCGAGCCTACAACAATGACAGACCATGGCGCTCTCTGCACTCAACCAGCCAATACGGTAGCCTTTCTTTCATAATGCTGTTACTGGTCAGAACACGAGAGAGAGAGAGAGGGAGAGAGAAAAAGAGAGAGAGAGAGTTGGGGGGGGGGGGGGGGGGTGCTCATGGAGGAAAGAGAAATAGATAGAGGCCAAGACCAATGGAACCGAGCAAGCCAAGCACAAATCCAAGCACTAACTCTTGTGTGGGTGGTTTAATAACGAGCAGGACTGAAGCTGGCAGTTACCATGTCAACTTCAGCCCTGTCTGCCTCCATAAAGGAAAGCTGGAGAGCGTGGGGATTGGGGGGGGGGGGGGGGGGGGTGCACAAGCTGCTTCCATGCCACCCACCACAACATCCCCTCATACCAGCCAGCCACTAATCCAATAGATGGCAATAAGCAAAACTGGAAAACTTGGAAGGGGGTGCATATGTGGCCGAGGCAGTGCATGCAGCGGTCAGCTTACTCTTGCAACTACCTATGAAGTCACAGCACTGACATGGACGTAATCGAGCAGAAACAGGCAGAAAGAGAGGATGGGTTGGTCATGGGGGGGAGGGGGGGGGGGCAACATTTATTCAGTTGCTCAATAGAAACCTCCAAATCATACGGCCAGGTGTTATAAAAGGTGAGAGTGGCCTGAAATGAGACTGGGCCGTGAGCGGGTTGTAACAAGCTGCTTTATGGCTTCTGACAAGCATGAGGACACAGGATGGCAGACGAGGTGTGAGTGTGGGAGGCCGCTGGCGTGGGTCCAGGGAGAGAGGCCACAGTGTGGACATTCCACGTTTCAGGCGGACAGGAAACCCTGCATACTGCTCATCGGAGAGCGCAGCGGTGCCTTGTGAATGGGGAGAAAAAGGCTAGCGCTGTCTGAAGTGCTTAGCAGAGGCTCTTTGAAGCCACCACTTCCTGCCTTCTGAACGCTCCTGACAAAGCTGCAGGTCCACACTGGCCCCTCCCCGTCTTGCCTCATGAATACAACACCGAGAACACAACACACGCACTCAGCCAGGGATTTGATTACAGCTAGAGCGAGTTGAAATGTGACAGTCGCAGTGCAAGTCAAGCTTGTTTTTTTGGTATGGGCCACCTCACCTGCATGGCTGCAAACCTTTCAGCACAGAATACTCTTGTCTAGAATACCTTTTGTCAAAGGCTCACCTCCTCTCAATTGATATTTCACTACATTCCCCCAAGCCCTCTTAAGACCGCCCACATAGTCAATAACTGTTCTGCATGGCTGCGTCAGTAGCTATCTGCTCCGGATTGCCAGGCTGCCACTATTCAGGGTCTGATTCAGTGTAGTCCACGTGAGATGGGATGACCAACGCCATCTCCCGTCAGCCTGGAAGGATACTTAAAGGAGAATTCCGGTGTGATATTGACCTAAAGTGTATTGAAACATGATACCGAGTGTGAACGTATTTCTCATAGCCCATCTCGGCTTGTCCCCTGCACTCCAAAATCTGGCGCTAGTTAGCTGATGCTACCAACAGCTTTTTCAATAGTGGTGCTTCGGCATCGGGCTAGCCATGCAAATAAATCACTGTTTTACACCCATTTAGGAGGCTCAATGTATCTCCACACTTCATTGGTAGAGACTTCCGAGGGCCCTGACATTTAAAACGAGACATTGAGAACTTTGAAAAAGCACTGGTAGTTTACTTACAAGACGATTTATACAGACAGTATCTTCACGAAGTTTAGCGTTTGCAGCCATCTTGAATTTAGTCACGATAAGTCGAGCAACGAGTAAGAATGAACAGGTATGATAAGGGATCAGATTCCAAAAATAATTCAGTGGAAATGCATGGATTCCAGTTTCTTCCAGTAGCAGCAACTGGAATCCATGCATTTCCACTGAATTATTTCCTACTGAATTATTAAGCTGTTGGTAGCATCGGCTAACTAGCGCCAGATTTTGGAGTGCAGGGGACAAGCCGAGATGGGCTATGAGACATACGTTCACACTCGGTATCATGTTTCAATACACTTTAGGTCAATATCACACCGGAATTCTCCTTTAAACCCTAACTATTTCCTTGTCTAGTTAGAGCAGCTGATGGATCTTTAGGTGAAGTCATGCTGTTTCTCCCTTGATGCGCATCATTGTAAATAAACTCTGTTCCTGATTTTTCATACTATTGGCCTCTATTAAATCTATGGTACCAAAATTACTATCAGTACACAAGGTACTGGTGACGGTCAACCAATAACCCCCTCTGGCTTGGCATACAATCTGGACAAGGTGTGTAGCGTCAACACTTCCTGCAGGAATCTGCCCACGGGAATGAGCGGGAGTGAGCGGGAGTGAGCGGGAGTGAGTGGGAGTGAGCGTGACGTGTTCTGTAAACACACCCCGACCTCTGGCTCTCCTCCTACACAGCGCTGTCTCTGGGAGACGGCCCACACTCTGAGCTATGTACAGCCACAGAGATCATCTCAATGCCGTAATAATGCAATCCCCTGCGCTGCACTTGCTCACTGGCAGCACAATCCAGCGCACACACACACAGGGGTGGGACGGGGATGGTGCAATTCACTCACCTGTGAAAAGGAAGAATATGAGGACCATAATCAGAGTGTAACCAAAGTACAATATAGTGCTAGCAGCACCAACGATCTGTAGTTTGGAGAAGAAGTAGTGCACAGCGTAGACGAACAGGTAAGCTGCGGTGAAGCCGCTGGTCAGGAATGAACGCCACCACCAGTGGTAATCCTGTGAAGAAACATGGCAAAATGTGAGCTCACACAAACATCCACTAGGAGTCTTCAGAAATGTATATTCCAGCACTCAATGAGGCTGCCTACACCTAACTAAGTGACAAGGGGCTCAATATCTCTGATTAGACACATGACAAGTAGTTTTCACTCTGGTACACTTAGAACTGTAGGTGTTTGCTAATAGCACATTCCACTACGTGGCCTTGGATCAAGATGACTCATTTAAGAGCAGCTATAGTTTCATCAGCTACAGACACATTGTACAATCTGCTCCTCTAGGCTGTTCACCCGCGTCAAGAGTTTCATCCTAAACATGGCAGCGTAAGAAGAAGGCAGAGTTTCATCCTAAACATGGCAGCGTAAGGAGAAGGCAGAGTTTCATCCTAAACATGGCAGCGTAAGAAGGCAGTCGATGTCTGACCTCAGCACACAGGTGGAAGTAGCACAGCAGGATGGTGGCCTCGGAGCAGGTGATGAGGAGGATGATGAAGACCAGGAACAGGAAGCCAAACATGTAGTACATCTGATGAGACCTGCGGAGAAAAGGGACAATTAGTGCCGGCAAATGGCAAAAAAAAAAAAAAAAAAACAACAACAACAACAACAACAAAACAACGGTTGAGCTGCATGGTGTGTTGGACGCTGTACGGCTGAGGCTGCGAAATACAGCGCTGATAAACAAGTTCAAATATTCAGTGTGAGGCTTTGAATAAAGTTTATTACTTTATATCTTACTGTTCAGTTCTAATGCAACTAGTAATAAAACAAAAACACTAAAACTGCTATGGGTCAAAGGCTGGCAGTAAAGCTGTTGTTTCAGTAAGGTATAACAGCTACATAGAAGTCCAAATATACAAACATAACCAACAATTTTGAGGCAGAAAGTTGTGTCTACCTAGTTAAGTGCTCTGGACTTCTTGGCCCTAGAAGTTTCATTGCTAGTTTCATGTAGCATAACACTACAAGAAGTGTTAAGCAAGGAGGTATGTACATAAGTGTGTGTGTGAGTGTGTGTGTGTGGGTGTGTGTCTGCTTAAGACAATAATTATTCCCATTCATAGTTTTTTCTATGAACTTCATGGGTTTGTTCACTGCGCCTACCATATACTGTTGAGGATGAAGAAGAGCTGAATGAAGATGCAGCCAAAAGGCAGGATGCCTCCCATGATGATTCCAGGGAGGGGTTTGGTGAAGAACGACTGCTCTGGGATCTGTCTGGGAATCTGATTTGTTCGTACTGGCTGCTCCATTACCTGGGCAGAGCATAAACATTGAATTTAAAAGTCAAAGTCAAAGTCAAATTTCAAAATAGTCATGCATGTAACATCCACTACATCATCATTCATCACATGTAATGTGAGTAAATGTAAAATATAGAAACAGTATAGGCATACTACAAAGGATTACAAAGCCACCTTTTGAAACACATTCAGAAACCAAGGCCTGTTCCAGATATTGCTCCAAGAGTGAGTAATGTGTCATTATAAACATGCTTTTCGTCATCAACGCACTCATTTGCATTCCTACAGCACAGTGTACATAGGTGCCGGTAACTAAAGGCCTTGAGGAAGATCTGAGAGTAGGAAGTGGGTTAAGCTGAGAATGTGTATGTTTTATTAATCTAGCCTTGAGCATGATCAGAGAAGCAGAGTTAATTATTACACCACATCATAAAAATGGCCTGTTTAAAACACTGCAAATCTCAACTGTTCCGCTGTTGTAAAGTTGACATGATATTGAAAACCTCAACTGTTGCAGTCTTGTAAAGTTGGCATGATATTGCCGATTCTACAACATTGTCACATAGCCTCCATCAAGGCCAGGTCATCAAATCATTTGAGTCAGCCTGACATACTACATAAACTAATGATAAACAAAGATAGGATTATCAATATGTTTTGACAGTCTAGATAAGGCTTAGCAATGAATGCTGTAGTATAAAACTAATTCCAAAATGTGCACAAGCCAACCCAGCCAAATCAGCCATTTAGTATTCATATGGAATGTGTCAGATACTGCATGTATACATCGCATAATGTATGGAATGTGTCAGATACTGCATGTATACATCACATAATGTATGGAATGTGTCAGATACTGCATGTATACATCACATAATGTATGGAATGTGTCAGATACTGCATGTATACATCACAAAATGTATGGAATGTGTCAGATACTGCATGTATACATCACATAATGTATGGAATGTGTCAGATACTGCATGTATACATCACAAAATGCATGGTTGCACATATAACACAGCACAATATAGATTTAAGATATGCAGAGTAAGTGCCTCACAGACTTACAGGTTTTTTGAAGCCAAAGTATGCACCCATGAATGTGAGGGGGACGGAGATGCCGAACCACAGGGCCAAGATGGCCACCAGGGTGCCGAAGGGTACAGCAGCTGAGGAGCCCTCCACCCACAGGATCAGGTTCATCAGGAAGAAATCAGCAAACACGATCCTGGGGAGATCAAAAAGAGTCTTACTACCACAGAGCTACGGAATTCCACAGAACCAAGTGAAACCGAAGAAATGTTGGGAACCTACCCGGGACACAAAAGTGCTGTCAGGAGAACATTGGTTTTCCATTTCTCGCCACCAAAGGCTGTGGGGGGAAACACAAGTATTGACTGAGTAATGGAGGGAGAATTGGGCTTGACAGGTTTATCTGAAAACAATCCAACTGAGTGCGAGGCCATAGCCAAGTCTCCGGAGCAGGATTACACCCCCTTAAGAGATGTGTGTGCAGTGAGCCTGCCACAGGGACAGAAACCTGAGCCGGGTGACTTGGGAGGCCGGTGTCTGGGCCCAGAGAACTCACTCTTATAGAAGCGAGCGGATACGTAACCCGCCGGCGTTCCCAGCAGCACCCACAACACCACGGCGCACGTCATCAGAGCACCCCGATTGGCAGGAGACAGGAATCCGAGGCAGGCCAAGACTGAGGAACAAAAAAAGAAAAACAGCAGACTGATGAGCTCCATTTACACTAACGACACCGTAGCACAACATATCAAAACCTAGACAGCCTACGACACCGTAGCACAACATAGCTAGGTTACGGGGATGCTGGCGACACACGCCGCTCCGTCTGGCTTCATGTTTTTGTTTGTTTTTATGTAATGTTCGTAGTTTTATTTAATGTCATGTACATTTTTTGTATTGATTTGTCTAGTTAAATGTATTTTCTCTTTATTTACGTTATTTTCAAAAGTTTTCTTGTTGGCCGATGTCGTTAACGTTAGTCCACTGGGAGCTTGCTATGGCTAGCTGGACCTCTGAAATCCTGACATCCTTTGACATGCACTTGGTCGAGGGGATTTCTCGGGACAGCTGGACCAAGGCTACTCTGCAAAAGATCTGCCGCAACCGCCGAGCTGTTGCTGCTGACCTGCGAGCTGCTGTGTCAACTGCCTGAGGGGTATTCCAGAAAGGGGGTTTAAAGGTCACATTCACTGAGAAACCGTTTAATACTTGTTACTTTCGAAATACTATAGCTCACTCCAAGTTGCATATGCATGCTGCACGTGAAAATGATCTTCTACCCCCATTGCCCGCATTAGCCAATGAAAGAAAATACACGGAAAAACAAGCGAATCAGAAAGAGCCCTTCCCAATGACGCCGAAGGGAAACTGACTATTCATGGCCTCGCCCACCTTGGCTTGTGACCGCCTACAGGAAGACTGGAAGATTTTGCGGCTAGGGGATTGTCTCTCTGCAGCTAGTAGGAGCTAACAGCAAGTTGCCAACATGGCAGAAAAAAAATCGTGCCTGTTTTATTTCTGGCAATAACACATCAATGTTGCATGTCTTGCCTTAGAAACATGAGTTGAGGAAGAAATTGTTTGGATTTATCGTTGGAACACCACCACCGAAGTAGTGCAACATTAGTTCTGTGTTCCAATCATTTCGACAACACTCACTGCCTTAGAAAGTGGTTTTGCATCGATGTTCTGAAAACCTGGTTCTGTACCATCATGACGATCGACCACCAGCTCACAGGCTGTAAGTACAAACAAACTTTTCCACCTAACGTCTGTTACAAAATAGCATGTTCATATTCTTCACGTTAACATGCATGAAAAGGGTACAAGCTAGGCTTAGGCTAGCCTATATTACAGGAAGCTACACCAGGCACGTAACTGAAGTGTTCTGTTCGCGACGTGTAAAATCAGAGAATGCCTAATAGGAAGGGCTCTGGTAAAATCCATTAGAGGAATGGTCTATTTTCCCGAACGTAGCCTACAGGCCACTAACACGCCAGGTGTAGCTACTTCCATTGATTAGGCCTATTGGAAGCTAATTGTTGCAGAACGCGAACGGAATGCTTCAGTTACGTGCCTGGTGTAGCTACACTCATAAGAAACTGACCACACTACCCAGAGATTTAGCTTGTTGAACCTATAATCTTCTAACCTAAGCGTTAAACCACAAATAATAATATTAGCAACAATATTTTATGCTCAACTAAGTACGGGTATTGTTCTAGTCTAAACAGGGAAAATCAAAAACACAATACCCCTGCACTATTAGGCTAAGTTATTATCACTAGAGCTCAGGTATTTACACTTCAGTCTAATTTATGTCTTCTTGCCATTATTACATTGACATACAATGATGTTTTGTTTGATTACTTGCTGTTTACTTAGTGTTTTGTATGTCTTCCAGAGCACATCCTCATGTCAGGCTACACAGCTTTCTAGCCTACATTAGGTCATCACGTTAGAAGCAAAGGTTTGTGATCTAACTTTTATTGTTGTGCTAGTTAGTTTCTAGAAGTCTTTTTCTAGTAGGCTAATACAGGTTCTTATGTGCTCGTCAATGTTTTGGAAAGTCAATTCATGGGTTTCTTCAGGTCACTTTCCACAGGTGTATAAAATCAAGCACCTCGATTATGAATGCAGACTGCATGATGCTTGATTAATACACCTGTGTAAATGGACCTGATGAAACCCATGAATTGCATAACAGATAGAATTGATATTACCGAATGTCTTCTTGTGGGTATGCTACTTAGTACATCATACACCTTACCACAGTCACTAAAATATTTTTGTTTCCATTGTGCCAGTAAAGTTTTGTGAGATAGTGAATGTCCTGTGTACTATTAGTATCTTGTAACTTGACAGTAATACACATTTATTTACTTTAGGTACCCAAACAGAATACTTCATGAAAAGTATGAGTATTGATACAAGCACTTCGGATACACCATGGGGATGGGGGCCTGCTACCTCTACTGCCATCAAGCCTGTTCATCCAAGGCCAGCTAGAAGACCTCGGGTTGATCAAGAGGAGGAGGAGGATGAAAGCGACATCTCCACAATAACACCTGATGGCTCCACCTATGGCCCAGCGCAATTAAAGAGCAATGTAATAAAATCATCACAGCCAACGAATGTGTTTTGTGTGTTGTCCCTTCGGATCCCCAGGACAATACAAGCCGAAACAACAACTCAGACCAACTCAGACAAACTTTTCCCTAAATAATCCCAGCACCATCTTACAAAGGATCTGTAGGCCAGATGTCTGCATCGTCTGGCAAAGAGGACATTGTTAATTCTGTGCATAGTTTGGATGTTCTTGTTTTGTGTTTGCATTATTTTAATAGACTGCAATATTACTATTTGTCAGTGTTTCACGGACCACCTAGCAAAAAAAACAGTAGACCTACTTCAACAGTATATTACACAATAGGCCTTCTTACTGAACCACCTTGCTTATTGTCTTTGCACCTTGCTTATGGTGTCAGAGGATTCATATGATTTAAACTGGCATAGGTTACATCAGTGTTGCAGAACTGTTGGTTCAATATTGCAAACAACTCGTCTATTATATTTTACCACATCTACTTGTGGAACACTTGAGCTAGCTTGTGGACCACACTTTGAGTACCACTGCTGTATGTAAATATAATAAAGTTCTTTATAGAAAATTGACCTGTTTTGTATATTTGTTTTAGAAGTTTCATCAGTTTTTGTCCCTTTTAAGCTAAAGGTTTATCTTACCTTTCATATCTTCTGTCTCACAGAGGGCCATAGTCGAATGTTTAGTGCATTTTGAAGGGAGTACATTATGCTAAGGCAGACTGGTTCTAATCCTGGGTACAGGGTCATACAGACAACAGGGGTACTGGTGTTGCCCATTTTTCTAACCACATGAGCAATCCCCTTACGAAAAAGTAGTATAGGAATCTTATAGTATTTGGGGCAAAATATTATAGTAATCTTATAGGAATAATTGGGACATACTGTAGTAGTACTACTAATAACTATAATATCCTGTAACCGCTATAGTTTTTCTATAGTAGTCTTATAGTACCTATAGTATGTCCAAATACTATAGTATTCCTATAAGATTACTGTAATATTTAGTCCCAAAATACTATAAGATTCCTATAGTAGGCTACTTTTTCTGTCATACGTGACAGAAAACAACTTGAGTAGGCTAACCTCTGCCAATGTCAGGCTATCATAGTTCTCATTACCGGAGAAGTCTTGCAGCACACATTCTCTGCTTCTGTAGGCATTCTGGTACAATTCCAGCAAAATATAGCTAGGTAGGCGTGTTTGCATTTAGATCTATATATATATTGGGCTATGACCAAGTGGTCTTTCAATGATAGTATCATGGAATTCAAACCATAACTATCTAGCTATTCTGATAGCATTAGCAGGCTAGGTCAGTGGCTGAACTGCATTTAGGGTGCTTACCTGTGTTGTGAAGTAAAATATCTACTAGGAAGATTGCAAAGACTTTTGACTGTGTAAAGAAATAGGTCTTTATTTTAAAACGTTTCCAACTGTTTATTACTTGAAAGCAAGAAGACGATTGTCACAAACGTTTACCTTTTAGGAGAAATTTTAAGCTGACAGGCAATTGTTACCATTCTATTAAACCAACGTTCACCGACAAACGATCAGGAAGCGGTTCTTCTTCCTACTCGAACACTAGGATCAAACACATGAAGTTGTATCTCCGAAGACATTTTGTGCAACAGTTCTGACTCGAGTTTTAGCCAGGTTTTAGCACTGTAAAGTTGAATATGGAGCATAGCACAGGCAGAATCGGATGAGGACGCACTGGAGGAAGCGTCACAGTACTGTTAGCCAATCAGAGGTGAATTCATTAGCATGTCATTAATATTCATGACTAGAGGCGAAATCCAGTCGTTCCTCCCCGCCCACCTTCCCCACCAAACTAGAACAGCATGAAACAGACGCAGGACAGCATTTTTTTCACCAAAACCGGCTCACAGGGCATTCATCAACACTACAGACCACTGCAAAATTAATGAAAAAACGATGAGATGAGACCTTTAACAAACACTAATACTAGATAAAACGTAACCTCTGGGTTGTCTGAACCTGTGGCGACTAAACCCGAGCTGTCGGTTCCAAAACACCAGTTACCAGTTAGTTCAATCAACCCTGTGTTAGATAACCTAGAGTTGTGTGCGTTCACGGCGAACTTATAAAGGCATCATCTATTGAGAGTCTAAACCATGAGTGAAACCGGCGAAACGAAGAGCACCGTATTTTTCAGAGGCGGAGTAGTCGAGGCTTACGAGGAGGAGAGAACTGTAATAACAAAAAAAGAGCAATAGGCCTACTTAATCGTCTGCGTCCGAGACCTTGCTTGGCAGAGAATAGCCTAACTGACCACTGAAATGCGTAGGCCTACGTTTAGGATAGCTTATTTAATGTCAAAAGCACAATTAAATAATTCAGTGGACATCACGTAGGCTATTGTATTGACTGCTTTAAATGATGCCTTCTTAAACTAGCCTACCTTTTCACAGATTGAGTGGGCCATAGAATTCTTTGAGAATCCCAAATGTAATTTTCTATTTTAACGCGGGTTCTGCAGCTGTGGGCCAAGTTAAACTTTTGCGCCTCCATCATCGGAAGGGTGAAGAATGTCGGAAGGCATGGGTAGCCTATTGGACACATTTCGGTGCACATTTGGAAAATTTAATAGCCTAAGTGATGCTGACCTGCCAATTGGTGAAATTACACTGTAATGATCCTCGTGGGTTTGTGTCCAGGAAAACGAATGAAGTTGCGCAGGAACTGCTTTAGCGCAAGGCAAACTTTACGCACCGACCGACAGCTTGCCGATATGCTATGCGTCTCCAATACTAACGTTACAAAAACTCCCAGTCGGAGAGCGATCATCGATGCACATAATTTCAAGTATTTGGAGAGAGGCAAAAAGTGTAGCCTATTGAAAAACTATTTTATCCCAAATGCCATCGGCATTCTTAACCAAACTAGTGACACACATACCTGGCTAAGCTGTTATGTAGTCTATATTTAAACTTATTTATTCATTTTCTATATGTTTTCCCTTTTTTGTAGCCTACTGCACTGTAATTATATCTTCAGTGTGTCTGAGATGTTTTTTGTCCATCCGATGTCTGGTGAGCCAAAGGCAAATGTCCTATGCTGTTGGCTAGCTAAGATTTATTTTATTCTATTCTAATCCATGCGTAGCCTAATGTAGGGATGGAGTCGAGAATGCTTTTCAAGTAGCCTAGCCCAATTTAGGATTCAGCGGAAAAACTATAGCGCTCTTGAAAAACTCGTTTGGAAAAGAAAGGATGGGCCATCATGTGATGTCGTGGTCTTATCGCCCTCTCACGGCTAATTCCACGGATAAATATTACATGATTTTGTGCTTCTTTGTCAATCGGACCTCTTCAAGATGAAACGTCATTGTGTGACAAGTGTAAAAATAGCGGCCTGGTTGAACATGCACTGAAATAACCGAACATAATTGAACATAACCTGGTAGGGGGTAGGTTTTGTTCAGGTTAAGTTCAGAGCCTATGTTACCATAGTTACTTACATTGCCTGATCATTTTTGAGCTTTCTGGAACTGAAATCCCAGGTTTACCGTTTACTCTGGGTTTACATACCCAGTTAACTTCAGAGCCTATGTTACCATAGTTACTTACATAGCCTGATCATATTTGAGCATTCTGGAACTGAAATCCCAGGTTAACATACGTACCCAGTTAAGCCAGTAAACCTGCTTTCTGGAATACCCCACTGAAGTCTGGATAGAGCAGAACTCTGCATTCTCATGGAGCAACAAACTGTCGCTGTCAACAGTCCACGGAGTTGCTGATCTGTAAGATTTCCCACGATTTCAGACTGCTTCCAGTGATGTGTCTACCGGTGTCTCGGGTACGCTGGCGACTACACCGCTCCGTCCGGCATATTTTGTCTTGTGTGTCATTTGTTATTTTATAAATTTGTTTGTTTATGTTTTGGTGTCGCCGATACGCTGGCGACTACGCCGCTCCGTCCGACATATTTTGTCTTTTGTGTCAATGTCTTATGTGTGAAGCGCTTTGGTTTGCACTCTGCATGTGAAATGTGCTGTACAAATAAACTGACTTGACTTGACTATAGCAAAACCTAGACAGCCTAAGACACCGTAGCGCAACATAGCAAATCCGAGACAGCCTAAATGAGGTTATCTACATCAAGGCAGCAATGCTGTGACATAGAATGTAGTGGCTTGCTGGAGTTAAGTCTGTAATGTCTGTGTTACTCTGATTAGAAAGTACTCACAAAGGGTAATGAAGGTCATGATGAAAATCTGAGCGCCTTGACCGAGGAACACGGAGAGCAGCATGCCTTTCCTGGGAGGCCTGAACACGTCCCCGTGCACCTGCTTCCACCCCGACTCCTCCTGAGCGTCCTCCTGTCCATCAAACACAGCAGTCGACCAATCAGCACGCTGCACCAACCCAAGCCTTTTTATTCATCACATTAAAAACACAGGATGCATTAAGTAATGTAAGAGGGAATTTCAAGCTCCAGGTGCAGGTGCATGCATTTGAGATGAGACAACATGGTGTAGTTACAGTATACTGTGTATATTTGATCTGACAATGGAAGCATTAAAGAGTTTGGGGGGGGGAGTTCCCACCCTGCATCACATTCTGAAGGATTAGATGTAATGTCTGCATCAGACACCATGTTTCTCCTCTCAGTTTGACAGCACAGCAGGGAAAATGTCCATAGACACCCCCAAAGCCCATCTCCAGCTCAAAACCAATATCTGAGCGCATGCTTACATAAGACATAGAGGTATTTCTTGCCGGTGAAATCTTTACCATGTCCTGTGAATATTACAACATATAGCAGTGGAATTAGGCCTATGTTATGTTTACACAATCCAGAATAAAGGTAAAGTGCAGGGAATGTTCTGTGCTCTGCCCAAAAGAGAAATCCAGCGTTTTTCACATACAGTATATCTCCATTTCTCGGGTATACCGAGTCACCGAGTACTATCGGTACGGAAAAAAAAACGAAAATCTGTTTTATCTAGCTCAAGTTGCAAGTAGCCAGGCAGCTACAGCGCTACACTGTGGGGACATGTCTGTGAGCCCCCGTGTCTGTGAGCCCCCGTGTCTGTGAGCCCCCATGTCTGTGAGCCCCCATTTTCGTACCGACTCAGTGACCTTGAGAAACGGAGATCTATGTGAAAACTCGTCGGATTTCTCCTTCAAAGGTTATTGCTTGGCTATCTGCACATACAGCAAATACTTCAAAAAGCTTTAAACACATGCATGCATTTTATAAAACAGCAGCCAGTATACAAAGAGACTGCAGGGAAATGTTCTGCTTGGGCCAACTCAACATGATTTCTACACATTAATAAGCATGCATTTATTTTAGCAACACACAGTAAGCAAAGCCAAGGCTCAGCCCATGTGCTGTGTGGAATACGACTGGGGTTTGTGGAGAACTTACCTGATCCACCTGGTTGTACCTGGCAATGTCTTTGTGAAGCGTCCGCAGCATGATCATTGCCACCATGCCTGACAGGAACAGCACGATAACCAGGGAGTTCATGATGCTGCAGAAAACACAGAACAGCCAATCATTCACTCTGACAAGGGAGCAGACTGCACAACACTAACAATACAAAAAACAAATACAGATTAAACCAGATCACTGGCCATTACCTGAACCACTGGATGTTGGTATGTGGCATAGACACCAGAATATAGTCCCATCTGGAGGCCCACTTAATGGCATTATTTTGCTAAAATGGAAGGGGTTTATCAGATTAAAAAGTCTGTACTACAAACACAGCAAATCAAGAACATGGAAGTCCATGTAAACCACAAATATAATTGACTTATTTTGATAAAGTGATTCAATCACTAACCTCAAATTTGATGGAATATGTGTATGTTAAATCAAGGTTGCTGGTTAAATCGCCTGGGACTTCCATGGGTGGACCATCACAAGTAGGCTTGTCTTTATCATTTTTATAACTGTCATAAAACAAACAGAACAATCAAACAAAAGATGAACAGAACGGTTACATTTCTCAAGACAAATGGGGAAGTCCATATGACTGTCAAAAAGAGTACAACCGACAGAAGAGCAAGCTATTAACTTCTCTACCTCTTGGGTTCCAGCGTAGCAGCTACCAATCTGGCACCTGTCCAGCCTTCATTTTCTCCACTGTGGTAGGTAATGGTAATGTCAACATGGTTGAAGACATAGAACGTGTTCTTCTTGTTGAACTCGGCCTAAGGAACAATGCATAACATACAATAGCCTCAGACCTGGTATTGCTCCAGCTTATAATGACCTTAAAACTGCCAACAAGTTGGTCTGATTATACAATCAAGTTAGCCTGGAGGCCAGCCCAAATTTAACATTGCCCACAAAATTTGAGGTCTGTATAGAATTGAGTGTGGTTACGTCAGGCTACAATTAAGTCATTATAAAGCACAGAAGAAACTCACATTGATGACGCAGGCATCCTTGGCTCGTCCATCTGGAGTGACTAGACAGCCAATGGGGAAGCCAGGATTGCAGTACTTCTGACTGTCCTCCACATCATAACACCAGGTCACTGGCATGTTGTCAACAATCCTTCAGTTAACAAAAACACTGTTAATACATCTCCAAAACACTTTCCTATAACTTTTTAATCACAAAGGTCATGAGTAAATCGACATCTGTGCCAAGCAACCACAACAAAGGTTTATCTTCATGTTGCAAATTGCTAAAAACAGCTACAAAACTACCTGAATTGTATAAAGAATACAGACATACAACCAGGTGGCAGACCTGAGCATGGGGTCTGATTCAAACTCACCAATGGTGCTGGTAATTGAGTTGCATTCCACTTTTGATGAAATCAAGTTTTTTCTTGTCGTCTTTATTGTTGACGGCATACGATTTTGTACAAACCTTGACACAGGACTCATCTTTCTTAAATGACAACTGAAATGAAATAAATCACGTTAGTCATGTTTCTTCAAATGAAACTTACATCATCAACCAATTCAAACGGACCAAAAATAACAAACATGGACTTCATACAAATGATTAAAAAGTAGGCAATGGCTACATGGGTCTAATCACAGCACATTTGAACTATTGCATTAATGTATTTGCGTATGCGCAATGGATACCGCGTCTGACTATGGATCAGAAGATTCTAGGTTCGACTCCTGGCTGGCTCAGCGGCTACACTCCGGGGCGGTGGTAGTGTAGTGGCTAAGGAGCTGGGCTAGCATGCAGTAGCCTGAAAATTGTCGGTTCAAATCCCGGCTTCCACCATTGTGCCCTTGAGCAAGGCACCTAACCCCAAGTTGCCCCGGGGACAATGTGATCCCTTGTAATATAGCTGACATATGAAAGTCACTTTGGTCAAGAAGTGTCTGCTAAATGTAATGTAATGTAAATGTAATATTAGACATATATGCTGAAATATGACTGTGCTGCCTCATACTGCCTAACACTCTTGATAACACTGTCAAGTTGTATGTGATCTTCCAAAGAGGTCTTTCCAAAAACGACAAGAAGTGGGAGAATTTATTTCTGATAGATCATTGTAATAATAATTATATGGAAAGTAGTGTAGGTCTTAAACAAACCATGGATCAATAATAAGACGGAAAATAAACACAAGCCGACCATTGTGTAGATACTCCATTAAATAGTTACAACATAGAGAAAGGAGAGTTGTCAATTCCCTATGATCTCGACAGTCACCTCTCACCTTGTAAGGAGAGGTCTCAATTCTTTCTCCAAATAAGACCTGGCCAAGGTTCTCAGATGGTCTTTTCTCCTTCTCATCTGTGCAGAAATCAAACCTGGTGGGAATTAACATGTTTTTGATGTGATGCAGGTCGAAGTTTACAGAAAATGAGTTATCCAAGCAGCTTACTACACATCATGCCAACTTACACATCATATTCATAGGGCAACACTGACTCCACCGAATCCAAACGGTTTACGAAGAGCTGAATTATTGTCTGAGGAGAAAAACAAGGAGGCAAATATAATGACCATCAGGGTCGTAGCCTACCACAACTTGTTATCATTTCTGTACAATTGTAGCCTACATAGACAATTACATAATTTGTCTAATGCCATCCTTACACCGAGACTTTGCAAAGATTTGGAAAATATTTTTGAAAGACTACAGTCTCAGACCCTTTCAATTTCACATCTAAAGACAAGTCAGAGTGTTTAAGTCACAGGCGATTTTGCAACGACTAGGGATTTTGCAGGGTCACTATTTACAAGACTGCAACTATTATTATTATTTCCACGATAGCCTACTCATATCAAAGTCATATTTTTGTCTGTCACGTGGAATAGCCGACTAATAATTTATAAGACACGAAATAACAAATAATCAAATCTACAACTGTCGTCTACTTTGCCCCTTCCTGTTTGGTGTTGAAGAGAGGTAACTATTATTTCTTATATTATCCACGACTTGAAGACTTACGATGATATTGTCGTAACGCCAAGACTAGAAAAAGACTGACTCGGACTGACTTAAAACCGCCGAGATTGGCAGCTTAATTTACACACAAAAAAAAAAGATCTGATTGAGTTTCTCAAAGTGTGGTCCGGGATCTCAAGTGGTCCGCGAGCAGAAGTGGTAAAAAATAACATGAGTTGTTTGTAATATTGAACCAACTTGTATATAAATCCAAACAGTTCTGCAACTCTGCCGATTTAAATCATATGAATCTCTGACACAATAAGCAAGGTGCAAAGACAATAATCAAGGTGGTTCAGTGAGTAGGCCTATTGTGTAATATACTGTTGAAGTAGATAAACTGTTTTTTTTTTTGGTGTTGTTTTTTTAGCTAGGTGGTCCGTGAAGTTTGAGAAAAATTGGCCGGAGCGCGACGCGACTCCTGTAAAACTCCCATGATTTCATTTAGACTGAAAAATTAGTCGCCGGCTTTGAAATCGCTCGAAAATCGTATGGTGAAAGACATAAGTTAGACACAAGATACATTATAGATCAGTGGGTTACATCCACCAAAACTGTTGATGCTGTTCGAGCAGGTAATGTAACGTTAGTAGCATTAGAAATACTAGAGATGAGAAAACGGATATAGTCATCTCACGTGAATTTTGCGTACACTATTTTGCCTCAACGTTAATGCCATTTTGCATACGTTACCTGGCATTGCATTAAAATATGCGGGGAAATGTTGATATTAAGCTAAAGTTACCTAAGTGCTAAGTAACGTTAATGTTAATGGGATCTTCTTATGATGCTATAGCCAGTTAGCTGGTATACATTGGACCAGGTTTTGGCATTTAATCGCACTTCCCAGAACAGCTCTATTCATCCGTGATTGATTCATATGGTATTTGGCGTAGTTGCTGATACCTGCCCTACGGCCTAACCTCATTCATGACTCAAGCATCACTGGCTGTCCAGTGTCCACCTGAAATAGTCACTACAAAACCGTCAGGTAGCTTCTAGCTGTTATGTTAGCTATCATCAGATGACGTTAGCTATCCTAGCTGGCTTGCTAGCAATAGGTACATTTCACTTCAACATTGGATTTCCTGGACATGTGCTCAACATACTAACCAACTTCGATCACATTTTCTAATGCACACGATTTCTAAGTATGAAATAAGACAATATCCGTAAATTCTTACCTGACATTCATCTGTGCTCTTTTCGCAGAAACTAACAGGAGCCAAACCCGGAAGGTAGAATCCTGAACAGGAACAGATCGCAATTAAACTGACCGCAAGTCCAAAAACTGTGTTCCTTTGCTTCTTCATTGTAAAGTTGATGTCTTGATGTAAAAATATATTAATTGTGCGTTGTCTACTGTAAAAAAAATGTTGTTAATAGGGAGAGGGGGGAAGGGGGCTAGCTCGCTAGCCCTGCTTTATAAATACAGCTTGGTTAGCTACGGACCTCCCGACGACTGCAAGTCGCTTAGCTAGCAAGTGACGTTGAAGCGAAGGCGGTGACACAGGCGGAATTTGTTTGACCAGCCTGAATAACCGGTTTCATTCCGGATTGATTTTTCAGGGGTCAACGAGAAGCCGACAAGCAGGATTTCCTACAACTTTTTAAGTAACGCGAGTAATAATGAGGCAGTCAAAACCTTCAGGGGATTTTTTTTATGAAAGCCCAATCAAGCTCAGCCAGATATATTTTGAAGGTTTCTTGGTGTTTTATGCCCCCAACGTTGTCTTCAAGGCAGCGCTGCCTGGTTAGGCATAGGTTAGGGCTAGGTTTAGGATAAGGTGCCTTTAAGCTGATGGTGGCAGCGCTGCCTGGAAGACAACGTTGGGGCCATATAACACCATCGAGCTATTTTGAAGCATCTACAACACGTGTTGCGAACACTCAAAAGTGTTCCAACCAGAGCCCTATCTATAATGCTCTGGTTCCAACCAATAACCAACGAGATGCGCGTTCAGGAGAGTTTCAATTGCACGGGAGGGAGTAGCGAGCTAGCTCTCTGTTTTGTTTGAATGTCAACAGAAGTGACGTTACCCCGCCATCACTGATATAACCTTTAAATTTACATTGTGTAATTTTTTGGGTTGATTCTTAGCAAAAACACATTTTTCTTCTTCCAAACACATGTGCTCATTCATGTGTGGTACTTCCACCAACAAATCAAAATATTCTTGTAAGTGTAGAATCTGCCATTCAGAATATGGCCGAGTCGCCCGTATGGTGGCAGCCATGTTTCGCTATCCTCATTGCCTTGATCAAAGCGGAGTGATAATCGAGAATTCACAAATTTCCGGTTTCCTGCTGGTGTTTTAGGGCCTGGTTGATTACTCTGTGCTGAAAAGCGCATGATATTGCTGTTTGAATATTTTTCTTTGCTGTAGGCTACCTTCTGAGTAGCATGCTGTGCCTTTCGTTTTCAGAATGTTTGTTAGGCCTTTCTTCAGTAATTAGAAGGCTATCACCAGGGCCCTGTAGGCCTACTACGAAGCGGGGTTACTGGCTTATCTGGGTAACTTCGAGAGTATAGACCTCTCCAGAATAAGTCCCGCCTCCTAACTTCCATATCCATCCAACCTTCGGTCTATTTTTTTATTTTCGGTGCCATTTAAGTAGTATAGTCTATAATATACTACTTAAACGGCACCGACAATCAAAAAATCCAGTGGAAACTAGATGGCAGAAGTGTGTAGGCCAATCTGCCCACCAGCTTTTTGTACTTCACTACCTACAGATGTTTTACCGGTATGATATTTCGAAACGCCATGTTATTTCCCATAGACAATCGACGCCCGGAAGTTGGATGGATACGGAAGTTACGGAGGCGGGACTTATTCTGGAGAGGTCTATAGAGCTGGTAAGTCCCGCCCATCCGCTAAACCCCCAGTGGACCTCTAGATTGAAAAATCGTCAATGCAAGTGAATGTGAGAAAATAATTATTTTCTGGTCCCGTTTGAATTGTACGGAGCCCGGGAGAGCTCACTTTAAGTGATATTTTTTCTGGTTGTGATAATTTGTGAGCACGTTTTCCTTTAATTAATCCCTCGAATTAATAAAACGTGAGCACGTTTTCCTTTAATTGAGCCCTCGAATTAATACAACGTGGCCCCGTTGTAGGCCTAAATTGAGCTCTCGAAATATGTATTTCGTGCTCACATTTAGTAATTCCCGACATTTTCTCACCGCTCGCTGTGCTGTGGTGGCAACTTCGTGTTACCTTGACATGGACTAGGCCTACAGCTGTCTGTAACAGTTCATATTGGTAATGTGATGATAACTGTAAGCAGCTAATTAAAGACTTTAGGTGGTCATGTTTTATAGCGGACTTCTACTCTTTGTAGCAGGGGCACTGTGGTGTCAACCGCCAGCTATGGAGACCCATAATGGGGAAATTCTACTACAAAGGCTACTCGCGGGCTCTGTTGTAGCCTAATGACTGGTTTCCACTATCTCCTGGATTGTTGACTTAACTGTGAGGTCTAGAAGTCAATCGAAGCACATCACAGCGACAAGCTCCCAAACAATTACAACACGTAGACCTACTGTTGGTACAAATAGGCTACTGCGTATTAGTAGTATCGCCTAATACCCACCCAATACAATAAGGTTCCCTCTAGCGCCCGATGGGCCTCACCATATAACCCACGCGCACACCAATGATGCACACAACGAGGTAAGCTTTGATACGGACTATGAAACGGGAGACATAAACAGTGTCGTTCACGATGCTCAGCTTCTCAGGCTATGTAGCCCAGCTCACACCGTTCGCGATAAACACCACAGCTCTGCATACACTTGGACCTCAACAAACACTCAAAACTTCGCCAAACATTCAGCTGGACGATGTTGGCAAGGGGCCTGTACAAACACACACAATCATCTGCTCTCCCACCTACAGCCTACCTAACGGGGCTATAACCAGGTGCACTGCAATCAATGAGATTCCCTCTACGTCACTACAAGCGACACACCTCCCGACGTCATTCCCGGGGATACCCCTTGACACTATGTTTTTGTGCACACAATTTAATTTCTTCGAGCCCACGTTTTAATTATTCGTGGGTGCGTTTTAGTAGATCGAGATCTCGAATATACTATAACGTGCTCATGTTTACATGTGTCAAGACAATATTGAGTGCACGTTTTACAAATTGTGGCCACGTTTAAGTAGATCGTGCACACAATGTTCTATAACCATGTTCACAAATTGTGCTCTCGTTTTAATAAATCGTGCCCTCGTTTTAGTAAATCGTGCGCTCGTTTTAGTAAATAGTGCACTCGTTTAATAAATTGTGCCCTCGTTTTACTATGCTTAAAATGAGAGCTCAATTTAGTAAAATAAGCTCACACTATAGTAAAAGGAGAGCACAATATAGTAAATTGTGCACACGATTTAGTAAACCGAGTGCACAATTTAGTAAAACGAGCGTACGATTTAGTAAAATGAGTGCACAATATAGTTAAACGAGGGCACAATTTAGTTAAACAAGAGCACAATTTAGTAAAACGAGCGCACAATGTAGTAAAACGAGCGCACATTCTCTCAACATGCAAAACATTTTGCGATGACCCCTCTAGGGCTCCGTGGAATTGTGCCATGAATGTGAACATATGTTGTCTGTGAATTTTTAATATAATTTTTCATGTTACGAGTTTGACAGTATATTATATGATTCTTCGGCTATCAGTTGTGGAAAAGACATAACGAGAAAGACTACATGTCGCCTGTGACGTGAGCTAGCTCTAATCGCTAACATTAACTGAGATGCTAGTTTTTGTAACGGCAGGAATAAACACACATGGTAACAAAAATATTCGAAACATGTCTAGCTTCACTCAACACATTAACACTATGATACAGTGTGATTGTAAAATTGTATGGTTCACTGTGTTCAAAGTCGATCTTAATAACCCTCTACATCTCGACCAACTGATGGTTGTTATGGGAAACTAGTTAGCTGCCGTCTAGCGGAAAGTTGTAGTCCACAAAGTGCTCTCACACAAAGTTTAGCCGTGGCCCACTGGTTAGCACTCTGGACTTGTAACTGGAGGGTTGCCGGTTCGAGCCCCGACCAGTGGGCCGTGGCTGAAGTGCCCTTGAGCAAGGCACCTAACCCCTCACTGCTCCCCGAGCGCCGCCGTTGTAGCAGGCAGCTCACTGCGCCGGGATTAGTGTGTGCTTCACCTCACTGTGTGTACACTGTGTGCTGTTTGTGTTTCACTAATTCACCGATTGGGTTAAATGCAGAGACCAAATTTCCCTCACGGGATCAAAAAAGTATATATACTTATACTTATACTTTTAACCGCATCAAACCTCTACCCGCTCAATTGTAGCAATCTTTACACGAAAATTTATATTAAAAATTCACAGACAACATATGTTCACATTCATGGCAAAATTCAAAAGGGGCCAGAAAATAATTATTTTCTCACATTCACTTGCATTAACGATTTTTCAATCTAGAGGTCCAGCGGGGATAGCGGAAAGGGCGGGACTTACCAGCTCTATACCAGAGCCCTTCTACGGAGAGCCTGGCCACTCCGTAGTAAGTCCCATTGTAACGAATTTTGGTTGCAGTTCCACCAGAGTTCCACTGGGGGCGATCGCCATGAGTGCAGAATGAATGGGAGTCAATGGAGCTAGACCGCTAAATTTGTCTCTTTCACCTGATTATCGTTGACAAATCTCAGATTTGATTGTAGTTTGTATAACTTCAACATGGGTTATAGGTCAAAAGTTGAATGAACGAGTACTTATGTCCTTTTGATTTCTTACAGGTTGGGTCGTTGTTGCACATAACACGCTAGCATTGTGCTAATGAATGACGTCATTGACACATTTGAAAGGCTTTTTAGAACAATTAAGTAACTTTAAAAAATATAATACTCAACCAAGTGTATTTTCTTTGCCTCCCCTTTCGAATACAATATTCAAATTACTTGAAAAAAAATTATATCCCGAGAAAAGTGGATTTTGAGGGGTACAGCTCCATAGACCTCCATGCATTCTGCACTCGTGGACGAGCGCCCTCATGTAGAGCCACAGAAGGAACTGCAACCAGTTCAGAAACCGAAAGTTTTCCGAGAGTGGCAGTTCTCCCCTTATTAGACATTCTCTGTCTATACTTGATCACGTGTGGCGTAACTTCCCGATTAACCCGTACTACGAAAGGTGGATAGGTTTTAACCAGAGCCATATAAAGGTATATATGGCTCTGGTTTTAACCAAGCGGCAACATTCTAATTTGAACAATGAAGCCTACCCGGAAATGCAAAAAATTGCAATACATCGAAAATCCGCTAGGGGCAGGTCCCAAAAGGGAGCAAATGTCCATAGACCCCCATGTTAAAATGTCCGTTTTCACAGCATAAATTCATGCTTTTACAGGTTGGTCCCATGGACTTTTATTGTATTTGTTGGTAGTTCCCGAGTGCCTGACAACTGTGAGGGGGTGAATTTTTTTCTAACTCGTTAGTTTAGATCAAAGATTCTAGAGCGGAGCAAGATAGATCAGTTACGTCATAGGCATGAAGTACCTTCTGAGCCTGACAGGGCGCCATTTTAATAAGCTCAGCGCAAAATGTATACAGTTCCAATTCTATGAGCCCACCTGAACAGCTGTTTTTAACGTTACCAGCTGTTTTTTTTTTTCTTCCTCGGTAATGAACTGCAAGAACTGACAGTGTGAAAGGCCCGATTGATCTTTTTCCAAGGTTACACTGAATAATAAGGAGAGGTAAATAGGCCTATTATAATTCCCATTGAGAGACTGTATAGCCTACTGATAAGCTAGCTAGCAGGCAAACTAACTTAGCTAGCGTTAGTTATATTATCACCATTTTTCTTTTTTCTACCTGTAGGCTATAAGTTAACCCTTTGTTCACGGCCTGCTTAAACACAACGCATAAGATAGGCTATATCAACCACTAATAAGGTCGAGATTTCACTCAAGCGTCTGATGTTCATAACTTAAATAAATGCAAATGGTAGGCCTAGGCTAAACACAACCGTGCTTGACACTAGGCTATTGTATCGTTTCCATGCAGTAAAAAACTCCCAAATTGTCCTGCTTGCCTATGTAAAATGCATATGACCACAGAATTCGTTTTCAAAAATCATTAGCCTATTTACAGGCTGCAGCCAACTTAAAACACGTCCAGATGAATCTAACCGTTGGACTTAATTCGTGCAATTAATAAAACAATTTGCTTGAGTTATAAAATAGCTGTAGTCCTATTATTTAGGCCTACCCCAGATAGCAGTAGACTCCGGACCATAGACTGTATATATAGAACTGGACAGTGTGCCGTCTTTTAAGAGTGATGCGAGCGTTAGTCCAGAGCCCCCTGGTGGCTGGCTGCAGTACAATGTGTAACTCCGCCCATCCCCATGTATTTCAATGGCCAAGTAGCCAACTTTCCGTGTCACTTTTCTCACCTAAAACTATTTTTGTATCAACAACTTTTTATTCGAAAAAATAGTTTTCAAGATGCTTCAATACACACAATTTTTCTTTTCTCGCTGAAATTATTTTTTTTATGTTATATTAACAAATCTAAAAAGGGCGTGTTTACACCTATGATTGACAGCTGGCTGGCTGCAGACACGACGCTTTGTCCATTATGTTTTACCGTCTAGGCTGCAGACACTACCACGCCATCGCTCACTTATTTTAACGACACCTGATTTCGACACATAATCTAACCTAAATAAGTGTTGCTGTCATTATCATTAGGCTATATCTTATCACAGTCTGACTAAATACATATTGATAGTCATACATTGTGTAGTTGTTTGTAAGAGACATCGTTGTTAGTTGTTACAGATTCTTTGTGAAAAAAGATATGTGCTGTTCTTTCGTAGATGCTAAGTATATTAGCTCATAGCATGCTACATCATGCTAGCATTAGCCAGTTGATAGGTAAAGTAAGAGGGCTCTGCTATATTGATCCGAAGTGACGTTAGCCATAGTCCCCATAATTTACAGTCCTACTTGTTTCAAATGGTTTAACGTAACCAGTGATTGCCGCCATCATCGTTGCAACTTCATTTGAATACACTTTGTCACTGGAGAAGGCGATGTTAAGTTTCATTAACGTTAACTCTTGCTTAGTTTTGCGAATGGGAATAAACGCCACCTAGCCTGCTAGGTCGACAACCTCGGTATGCCCATTTATGAATCACCCCGACAAATAACTTTACTTGTGTTTTAGTGAACACATTATTGGACCATAGCTTAACGTGAGGTAGGATTCAAAGTTACAAATGGACAATTTGCTTAGTATGCTCATAACAGCGGTATCTGAAAATGCTGAGTTAAGGTATCGTTGTTACCTGCGATTGCACTGCCGGAGAAGCATTTTGCATTGGTACGATTTGATCAGGTATTCCCAGTGATGTGTAAATCCTCCCATAGACGTATCCCATTTCAAAATAATACGTCTAAATTGAAAACTGTGACAACTCATTGATAGGCTCTCTCAATATGTCTGTAATCGTATGCCTCTACCACAGGCTTGCTAGTCTTTCACCAGAGAGGGTGCTCCATTATAAATAAAAAATGTAATGCTGCAGTCTTCATGTCAGCTGTAAAAATATGAGAACATGGACCTACTACATCAGGATACTCTGTAAACATTTTACACATAATAAGGAAGCTACTTTGCTGTTCAGTGTGTGATGTGTTTAAAGTGGTACTACGTTTAAAGAAACATTTTTATTCTTTGTTTCAAGTGCATAAGAAAATACCACATTATGATGATGATGGTTATGGTTACCCTTAACAAATACAAAACAATATAATACTTAAAACAGGGATCAATCAATAGCCTAATGAAATAAACAATGAGGGGGGAAAGCAATAATAAATAATAATGCCCATTCAATCAATAATATCAAAAACATGGTAAGACTACATTAAAGAGAATATCAATAATAAAAAAATGTAAAATTAATCAACAGCCTATAATGAAAATAAAACAGTACTACTGCATACAAACCATAATGTATAAGAAGTGCTTAAAAGACCAAAAACTATCACAAGAACGAAGAGCACTGGGCAACTCATTCCACCAACATGGAACCACTGAGGAAAAGAGTCTTGAATTTGACCTAGCGTTTAAGACTGAAGCTCATCAGAAGACCGCAGTGGGCGGTTGGGGATGTATATCTTGATCATTGAATTAAAATAACAAGGAGCAGATCCAGTCAGTGTCCTATAGGCCAAAGTGAGAGATTTAAATTTAATTCTGGCTACTGTAGGGAGCCAATGGAGAGTAACTAGGAGAGGAGTTACGATGTGTCCTCTTTGGCTGATTGAAGACCAGTCATGTTACAGCATTCTGAATGATATATCGCACAAAAGAAATAAAAAAAAACATTCAATATTGATTTAGTATCAACAAATAATTATTATTTTAGTAACGTCTACATCTTTGTGTAGGCTACAGTTAAATACTAAGCAATGGCCTCTGACTTAAATACCAAGGCAGTTAAATGACCGTGGTATGGTATAGTCTACATGATACACAGGACTACACAGTAAACCCATTTAAAAAGCATAATCATCTCAGTATACCCATTTAAAATAGGCAAGGATACATATTTAATAACATTTGGGGTTGCTCACAGTATACCCACCACTACAACTAACTAACTAGACTACACCACTGGTTAAATGGCGCATTGCAATTTACAATTTGTGTGAGTTCAGGGGCATACAGAAAGTTGAAGTTTGGGTGACATCAATAAAGAAAATAGAAACAAAGGGATGTGTACAGACTCAAGTATGAATGATGTCACATTAACAGAAGGTTCAGAGCAGCAGCAGAGACTTTTCTCGGTGCCACGCAAGTTATTGAAAGTCATGTGTTTTCAGAACGTAGTGGTGCTGTGCCATGTCCCATGTATAAGGGGCTTCATGTTGATCCAGTGACGGTGGGTGATGATGTCAGGGAGATGGATGTCAGGGGACTTGGAGAAAGGGGGAGGACATGCCACCTCAGACCACTCCAGCCAAACCACTTCACGTAGGCATTCCCTTGCTTGCAGACTAATGTAGATCATGGAGACCACCTTGTCGCCACCTCCAGTACATTCAGCCATCACCCATATCTTACCTGCAAAAAGGAAAGTTACAATAAAGTTAGTCAGACAATTTTACAACATTACAAAGCATCTAATCAGGCACTCAACACCACTAGTAATACCAATTAATTAAATATGTGTGTGCAATAAACTTTACAGCCTACCTAATGTTAACTACACATTTAAATATGCGGTGTGAATGTTATTAACTTGCGTCAGCTTGAAAAATAACGTTATCAGTATGACTGATCATGGACGTTAGATGACAAACTAAGGTCTTTCTCAAATGTTCACCGATATCCCTGGGCACTGGTTCTTGGCGTAGTGTTTAATGCAGGCGTTTCATTTATCGATCATTCACTTATGCGGTCTACAACTACCGACCTACCGATCTATTTTTTTTACAGTCTATGCTACCGACCTACCGATCTATTTTTTTTACAGTCTATGCTACCGACCTACCATCACAGAAGTAGCTCTAACAGGTGTCTGTCGTTAACGTTAGAAAAAATGCAACGCTGGCAAACTGGCTAGTAGTTACATTAACATGACGGGTTGATGAGGTCCATGCTTCACATTACGTTAACGTTAACTTGCGTTGCTTTATCACATCATACCGTTGCTTTATCACATCATATACTGTACTGACTGTCTAGTGTTATTAATCCCCATGTACAGTCAATGGTTACTCCATGTTGAGATGGCATACATCAAGATTGAGATATTTGAAAACAGCAACAACTAATAAAACCAAGTATATCATGCATCGACTGTTACGGGAGCTGTGTGCTAATCTTCACTTCAACGACTAACTTAGCCTCCCGTTAACGGTAACGTTAATGTAGCTGCTAACGTTAGCATCTAATTCGCTGTCCGTATTTCTGTTGTTAGCTCATTAGTATTCACCATACTAAATTGTCACAGTCTATAATCAACATAATAAGCTCTCTTAGACGTATTTAAGAACACCAATAGACAAAAAAAAACTTTTCAATTGATACGCAACACTTACCAGACAAGAACAAACCGATTGTTGTTTGTACTGTTTAGCTAACTCACAGCCGCAAAATTCATCCAGCCAGCTAGCCTTCTGCGCCGAGTCGACCTGCGTTGTGGAAAGGAGAAGGGGGCGTGTTTAACTCGCTGAGTGGCAACTGAGTGGGCGTGCCTGACCGCGACTCCTCTTCACTGCGCATGCTTCAACTTTTGCTGCGCAGCCGCACTTCAAATTGGCTCCAAATTTTCCAAGATGGCGTCGCCTCGGCGGCTTCAATTCCATAGAACACTGTAGAATGCAGCCACACTGTCCAGTTCTATATATACAGTCTATGCTCCGGACAGACTCCGCCTTCAAACTGGCAAATCCGTGTAACTGTCACCTCTGTTTTACTGTCGTGATGGAGACATTGACCCGGATCAGACACCAGGGGTACGGTGTTCATTTTAGGACATCCTCAGACTCAGGTGTCAGACTCAGAAAAACATCTGTCATCTTCAGACAAAACTGCCTCAGCGTCAGAAAAACCTCTGTCATCTTCAGACAAAACTGTCTCAGCGTCAGAAAAACCTCTGTCATCTTCAGAGAAAACTGCCTCAGCGTCAGAAAAAACAGACTCAGGTGTCAGACTCAGAAAAACATCTGTCATCTTCAGGCAAAACTGCCTCAGCTTCAGAAAAACCTCTGTCATCTTCAGACAAAACTGCCTCAGCGTCAGAAAACCCTCTGTCATCCTCAGATAAAACTGCTTCAAACCAAACGGCCTAAGAAAAACATCTCAAAGGACTCAGGTCTCAGAAAAAACGCTGTCGGAAAAAGTGGAGTCAGGTCTCAGAAAAAACGCGGTCAGAAAAAACAGAGTCAGACGAACCAAGTCTCAGATAAAATGTTATCAGAGTCAGGTATCATACATCAGATGAAAATGAGTCGGGTCTCAGGAAAACAGCTGTCCGAAAAAGTGGAGTCAGACGAAAACGTCTCAAATGAAAAGTTATCAGAAGCTGAAAAATATCACGCATCATAGCGAAATGATACGTCATCAAAATGCGACCGCCATACAACGTAGCCTCATGCTTACTAGCCAGTGTAAGAGTGCGGGGAAAGAACAACGACGGCTACAGAACGGTGAGTTTAATATTATGTTTAATACTTTATTCTGTCACTGGCATGTTATATTTGGCGCTTGGTTAGATGTAGAAATTATAAGTAAAGGTAGAAAGTGATCCAATGGTGTAGGCTACACATTGTAGGCAATCGATGTATGTATCTTAGCCAACCTTACTTGGCTAGTAGGCTAACATTAGCAGCTGCTGTAAGGCACATACAGGAGTATGCTACGTACTACATACAGCAAAATAATTTGTTTTTCGTAGGACTACGGTACGTTCAATGAGCTAGGGAAAAGTGGGTTAAACATGTTTCCACCACAAAAGTCCAGAACGATACCTGAACGATTATTTCCTACTTTTGCTAACCGTTTCCCAGTTGTACACTGTCTACCAGTAAGAAACCTGCAGTCATCATCATCACTGGGAATGTTCCCATTATTCCCAGACCCCCATAAAGACAAATGTGATATGCCATGTAATGCCATATAATACCATTATAATAATACCATTACATGAAATAGCAGGTAGTAACAACACGGCACATTTCTCTAAGTAAGTTAAGATAACATTTCATATCAAATTAATTCAACAACGCTGCAGTTATTGTCCTCTGGGGATTACATTTCAAGTTCCTGTCTATCTATTATTGTTGTGCAATGACATTTGCTTTTTTTTTTTCAGTTTCAAGATGTCCACTGACAACAACAATGAAAGAAGTATCCATAAATAACCATGTTCTAATGAGGCCCAACTAAGTTGGGGATAACTTCTTACTCTTCTTACTAGTTTAATGTTGTTGGTCTTGTTTCCAGGATTGTGTTTCATGATATCACACAGCTAATAAGACTATATACAGTATATGTATATGTTTGTGTGTGTGCCATTAGTACAGATGGAGTTGGTACATGACCAGTCATCTTGTGTTTGTCACTTAACCTTTTGGTAGATGCAATGATACAGTTTCTATTCTGTAATGGGTTCAAACAGAAGGAAATTTGCCTTATGTTGGCTTCAAATGGACATAAAATAAGGTGTGTTGCTTCCTTGCATATTATTGCTGTTTCTGATGGGCTCTCACAACTTAAGTACAGTCTATTGCTAAAGAGTGTGCTCTTATGTATATTGTGGTTGTTCTGTGACCTAACAGTGACCGACACTTAAGGAGACTATTGAAGTTGCTTGGGCTGAGGAGGAGAAGCCCACAGAGACCACTTCGAGAAATCCGTGAAGCTGTGCAGGTAAAACAGCGCAGTGACATTACCTTATCATAAATCCTGAAATTGTGGCTGGGATCTTTTATTTACTTAGGCTACGCAAAGCACAGGCCTTTATTTGGGTGGGCTGGTATTCGAGGCAGACCTTTATTCTTATTAGGCTTCTTTTTTTGTTAATTTAAGCCTAATTGCAATTTTATTCTTAGAAATAAAGTAAAAGGCTACTCATAAAATAACAACTTGCCATACACGCCTTCATGAACAATAACAAATTATTGTAGATAACAGCAAGTTTTCTAACATGCAATTTATTGTGAGACGTGTTTCATTCAGAGTGGATTATATTGCTAAATGTTGGGGCTGATGGGCACTGAAATCTGGGCGGTATTTGATTAACTTTCATGTAGTTGAAAGAGTATCAGGATTTCCACCCGCTGTTTGTTTATTGCAAGACAAGGCAGCTGCTTTCATTCATTCTGACTGTTCTGTATAAAGCCTGTGGCCTGTGGACAGAATTTTGTAAAAGTTGAATGGTCAGTGAGGATAGGAGCAGGCTTCACTCAATTTGTCTACTTTTTAAACTTTATCAGTGCTGGCCTGGATAGTTATACATAAAGGAAAGTAGGAGAGAGGCCGCACTATGCATATACTCTTTTATTTGCACATACGCGTTTTGGCGTGTGCTTTCTTCAGTGTGCACACTTTATGTAAAGGTTGACTGGACAATGGCTTCTGTTGCACAGTGGAACCTTTACTGGATAATTAGCAGTACTAAATTAGATAATATGACCCATACCCTTCTCTTATCTGTGCATGCAGTTACTCGGTCTGATGCACCCTTCCATTAGCCTAGCTTAGCATAGATAGCCTATAGCCCCCAAACAATTAAAAAAAAAAATGTTTGTGCATTGTGCAAAAATGTTGTTCTGCTTGTCCATGCAATGGTTATAATTACTTGATATGTTCGATTTCCAGAGCGAGATGAGACACTGGTCACCTGACCAAGGCATCAGAGCCATGTTAAAACGTGTTCGCGATGTCAGAGGAGTGCGGCCTTGCTACAGGTTAGTGATGTAAATGTCACCAAGCACTTTGTCATGTTACCTTCGAGTGTCACTTATAAGTACCTGTCAATGAATGTAGGACTGATGTTGCTGAAATTATGCGTGAAGTGGATGCAAGTGGTCTGCAGAGAAGGAGTCCAGGCAAAAAAAAAATACAAAGGAGGAACTACCACAGCTCTGGACCAAATGACACCTGGCACATAGATGGTAAACATTTGATCATCTTAATGAAAGGGATTAAGTTTTACAATGCGACAATAGTATGCGTTATAGATATCCCTATATTTTGTCCTACAGGTAATGATAAGCTGAAGTTCTTTGGGATCTGGGTACATTTATGCATTGATGGGTAGGTAAATTGTACAAAAGCATCGCTTGTGCTGTGTCATAAGGTACATTACGTTAATAACTTTTTCACATCTGAAGTGATATTGTAAGAGTATGGTGAAGCTAGCTGGTTACCATGGGCAACATTCTGTCTAAGCTGGCTTTCTTTATGTGCATGGATGTGTGCATATCTTTTTTTCCTCTCTCAGGTTTTCTCGAAGGGTTCTGTGGCTGAAGGTTGGCACTTCGAACCGCAAGCAAAAATTTGTGGCAAGATACTTCTTTGATGTTGTTGTGGAACTAGGAGGTATGCATTGTCAATTGGAGGTATTGAGTCTGTGGCAAAGCTTGTCAGGTCACATACACAAAAAATGTTCTTTTTATATGCTAAGGATGTCCCCGATTGATCCGGAGTGACAGGGGAAAGGAGAACCTTGTTGTTGGTGAAATGCAGACGGCATTTCACGTTCGACAACTTGGGGACCAGGCATGGCAGTGCTTCAGGATGGGCACATCAGTTCACAACCAGGCAAGTTTTTAAATGAAGAGGTGAAGCAGCACAGTGGTAAACATGCCACTGTCCCAACCCTTTTTTAAAACATGTTGCCAGCATCAAAATTGAAAAAGTACATATATACCAAATGTCTTTTTCAAGATTTATATTTTGTCTTATGTCCCTTTTCCAACTAAATATGGCATTCAACATTTGTAGATTATCACATTCAGTTGTTATTAGTATTTTACACAACTCCCCAGGTTTTTCTTTTTTGGTGGATGTAGATGAAATGGATAAAAGGAAGTTTATTGTCACATGCATATAGTTACTGGAAGTAAGAAATGCAGTGAAATTATGTCTGGTGAAATATTTTGAAATGTATTTCATTATTGTTTTGTTGAAAAAATGTATTTCATTATTGTTCTGTTAAGAGAGCCGAATGCTTCAACAGCATGTTAAAGCGGACGTGGATCAAGAAATGGCTGACAAGATTTGAGGTACTACTAGCCTAGGACAACCATCAATGGCTGCGCTGATGACTGACCTTAAATATACCTATATTTTCTTAACTGCATTTAAAACCAGTAACCAAAGAATGATTTCATTGCTGCAGTTGAGAGGTTAAAGCCATTTTGAAGTGATCTTAACTATGTCTACGGCCATAAATGTATAATTTAGCAAAAGGAGTGCATTGCTGATGGCAATTTTTTTGGACCACAATGGTTTTTGATTGCCTATTGTGGGGAAATCCCCTACCTACAGCACAAGAAATCTAACACCTCTATATCTGAAATTGGTGTTTTATGTGTTTGCACATGGTTAACATGGTTTATGTGTTTGCTTTGGTTAACATAATTGCTGAAATGTTAGTTTTCCACTCTGAAGTTACCCTCTGATCATGTTCATTTATAATTTCTTAGCTGCTACCATAAACTCATTAAATGACAAAATAGAGTAACCTTATGTCCTTTTCTTATCACATGCTTAGGGCATGATGGAGTCTGGCATCCTCGAACTGGACAACCCTGTACACATGTAGGTCAAAGTTTCTTTCAAGTGAAAATGGCATATATTTTTGAAGGTTGCATAAACATGCTCTAATTCATCGGACACTCTTTACATATTCTATTTCTTTTTCAATAGAAATTGCCTGCAGTATACACATCTTGAGATGCTTCAGGAGGACTTGAACATTGAGCGGACAGTTTGGAACAGTCACGACATTAGAAAACAACGGCATGCTCCAGGTCCATTCGGGAAGCCAGATGTCATGTACAACTCCCCACCTCCTGGTATTAGAAAATTTGGTTGATTTATTTAATACATTTCTATGAATGCATACTCGCCATTAATGCTCAATTATGTTTCCTCCTTCTGAAGAAAATGTCCTGAAAGACCACCATTTGTCTTTTTCTCCCTTATATACAGGCTTTGCTGATATGCTGTGCCCAGTTGATGATGACCTTCTTGACTTTTCACAACAAATTGTCAGTGAAGAAAATGAACACTTGCGTGTTGCAAACGAGGAATTTCAAGACCTGTGTGGGGCCATTTTAGCCAACAGCAGGTTTCCACACACCCTAAATGGTTGCTTTGCTGCCTACCTTAAGTTATTTGAAGAAATAACCAATTGTATGAATAGAAATATGCTGCAAACACCCTCTACATTTGCAGAGGCAAACGAATTATATAAAATTATGCTAAGGGAAAGAGAGTGAAAAAAGGAGGGGGTGGGGGGCTGGGTAGTAATCATGACATGCTCTTTATTTTAATGTGGATACTTTTGCAGCTGAACACACACTGGACATCAATGTAGAACAAATTGGAAGCTTTCAATTATTTAAACTATGACTTCACTAGAACTATCAGAACACAAAAACACTTCCTCACACTGTCAGCATTTCTCTACCACTTATACCCATATCGGCTCTCTAAATCCAGGCCAAGCCCTGACTTGAGAAATTCTACTACTCCTGAGGCGTTGGGTCGGGATTGCGGCTCATAGTTGAGCAATGTACCCAAAAAGTGGTACTTCTCGTTGAGACTTTGGAGAGCGTGTGGAGGGGTCTTCGATGCCATGAGAGCAGCCAGCTCTCGTTGTTTTCTGATGAGCCATGGGGATGACCTTGTGAACAATTCCAGATAGGTGGCCCCCAGGGACCACATGTCAGTGTACCAGGAGGCATCCTGAAAGTGCAGGATGCACTCAGGTGCCATGTACAGGAATGTCCCGCCCATGGGCCCTACAGCCTGTCCTTGTGCACGGCTACCTTGGCGAAGCTGGACAGTGTCTCTAATATTGGCCAAACCCCAGTCTGTTAGGACTGCCCTCTTCGACTGTAATTGAATCTGAAAGATACAGAAAACATTATGAATGTTGTATGAAAGTACTGTATTTACCAGGGAAGATATATTTACACGTATAAAAAGCAAAGCAACCAAATGATTGATATTGTTGGCTCAGTTTGTCATCTGTAAAGCTACATATTCATTGTGATCTACAAGTTCTGCATTTTGACACTAAAGTCTGCTGGTACACTGTCACTTTATGCACATTTCCAAGACGTTACTCATCTCTAAAATGTTTTCACTTCAGAGATTGTTCAAAAGAAGCGCTTCCATTGTCATGCCCAGTATTTCTGAAGGAAAAATAACTTACCATAACATTGGCTGGCTTAAGGTCCTGATGAATAACCTGCTGTGCATGGATATACTCTGTCGCCATTGCTAGATCGAGAGCGATGAATTCGTCATCGTGTCCTTCCAGCTTAGAAGACAATTATAATTAACAAAGATAATTAGTCATAAGACTTTGCTTATTTCCCTAACAAATTATGTGCAGTGACACATTAAAGAATATCAGCAGGCAACTGAAAGAACAGTAGCAAAAATACCTTTACAATGCAGCTGTCAGAGTTAATGACGACATCAAGAGGAGCTCCATGGATATACTCTGTAGCCAACAAAAAGCAGGTGTCACTGCGAGCTGCCGCCAGAAGTCTCACAATGTTGGGATGTGACAGTCTCCTGTGAATAATGAAAAGAACCCAATCTTATTCTTTCAGAACTAAAGAAAAGTAATCTCAGGTTGCCTACCCCATTCTGTCTTAAAAGTTAAAAATAAATAAATGGTTTCTTGCACACATTTGTAACAGTATTAGAAATTACTTAGCATTATAAATCACTTTAAGTTATCAAATGTAACACATTACAAAGCTACACAGAGCACAGAAAAAATCATTTAAATAAAATATTCTTACAGAGACACATTTATTTCATGGTGGATGTCCTGCTCTTCTGCTTTGGCACTTCCTAACACTATTCTTTTTACAGCCGCAGGTGTACCCTGGTACGAGCCTCCGTACACCTGACCAAACGTTCCTTCTCCAAGGAGAAGCCTTTCATCGTATTTGATTAAGGAGCTGTCCACATATGGGACACGTGGAAGATACACTAAGGGATACAAACACACATCAAGCGCAATGTTTCCTACATTGTAATTGGATTTGTTATTGGAGCCCATTCCAAACAATGTTCAGCATCATTCACATATTGGTAGTAAGCAATACAACATGGCATAGAAATGCTATTCAACCTCAGAAAATATTAACCAACAGTGACACAAATAGACTCACAGCATTTCTTTATTTGTCACAAGTTTAAATATGTGTAGCTTCTGGTGAAACAAGTCCCAGACTAGTCAAGCTTTTAAAGGGGACCTTAAGCTGAGACCTCAACATTGAGTGTGGTCAGTAAGAAAATATATGGTACATATGGAGGATTGATGTAATGGTGGACTGACAGCTGAAGCTAACCTATAGGGCAAACTTAAACTGAAATAGAGTGAACTCGCTACCCTTGGTTAGTTTTATCTGCTGATCCACTGTGATGTTGTACAAAATTGTCCTGTTCTTTGTTCTACATACAGCACTTCAGACATCAAACAGGCCTACTGATTGAAATGTATGTTTTGAGGAGCAGTGGTCCCTTCCCTTAATACATGAGATGTTAATTTTTCCTTAAATAATTTGTGGAAAAAGACACTATCTGGATAGAAAACAAAATACTTACAAGAGGGCAGGATGGGATCGTGTGAAGCCTTCACACTCTCATTTCCCTCCACTGCACTCTCTGATGTCCAATTCTCACCTACCGCTGCCTCTGCAGTTGACTCACTGTTGACCCTGAGATTTGAAATGTGTTGAGCTACAGCTGTCCCTGCACTACTGCCTCTAGCTGACTCGGCACTGGAATCCTACAAACACAAACAGTGAAAGTATCCTCTTTTCCACTTGGCACACTTCTAACAATCACACTAATGATGTCTGAGGATTTGTGGGTGCAAGATCAGACCAGATCATGCCATTACCTCATCAAACATACTTTGATCCATATCCCCTTCATCCTCCTCATCTACAAAACACAACAGCAGAAACAAAAAATGACAGTCACAGTGAAATTCCATTGGAACATACAGTACAATATACAGATTACTTCATAACTAGAACATGTAACCACACATATAGACACTTAAATGTTTCTACTATGGCAATTAGTTTTGGCTGACATGAACATACCTGGTGCTGTAGTTTCATCATCTACGCAGATAACTTCTGCAAAAATAACAGATGTTTTGTACTAAATAACTTCTACACTTATGATATTATTGGTATTGATAATTAGCATTACCCAAATTATCCAATTCTCTTCGTCCAACATAAAGAGTCCTTTTCCAAGGAGTGGTCATATCAGAAACAGTTTTGAACTCTGCAGAGAATTCCACCTTGGTCCACCTACTACCGTCTCCATGGCAAAGGGTGAATTCACTTTGATCGTGCTTGTCAGGCCAGAACATTTCTTGTCCTATTTTTAGCAGGTCGTCATAGGTCTCATCTCCCTGCAGGACAACACGGGGAGGGATCTCTTCCAAAATAATTTTTTGATATTTCCCTGACCTCTTTGTAGTCCGTGGCCTCCACTCCATGGGAGCCATTTTAACCTAAGTTTAAAGAAAAGAAATACAATCTATCTAACTACCGTATTTTCCGGACTATAAGCCGCACCAGAGTATAAGCTGCATCAGTCAAAAATGTGTCATGAAGAGGAAAAAACCATATATATAAATATATATGTTGCACCTGAGTTGCAGGACCATCCAAACTATGAAAAAGTGTGACATATAGTCCGGAAAATACAGTAAAATCTTTTCACTGAGGCATCTTTTGTTTCTTAATGCAATATTGTGTTTATTTAGGGTCAGACTTTTCTAACCTTTAGAAGTGACGACTTTGATGGTTTAACTGCCAGTGGATATTGCTTCTTCTTCACAACTTGCGGCTGTACAAGATGTTTTGCTTTGGCAAAAGCCTCAGCTGCAGCTGAAATGAACACAGATATTTATTTGAGCAACTGTGCCAAATCCAAGCAACCCAACATCTCATTCATATTATTGTGAATACACATAATATGGAGCTTGCTTACTCAAATAATCATTGCTAGAACTGGAACTCCCTTCACTCTGCCCTACAATAGAAATGGCGGTGGTATGACAAGGCACAAATAAGTACTCAGTGAAATCAAAGAATTACTCACATTGAATTCATATGCAATCTTCAAATGTTGGCTATTATATACATAACATTATACTACGAATATCTGATGTTAATACTGAAAATATGCAGCAATACTATCCTACCGGTTTCCTTTGCCACCAGAAGCTTTTTTACTCGTGTGTCAAACCCTTTTTGAGTCAGCTCTCCTAGAAAATAATTTTCAAAATATTTGCAAAATATTAATCATTTCTCTGTCTTTCTGGGGCGATGGGTAAAAGTGACTCCGAACCAGCACCAGACCTGCGTTGGTGGAATTGGGTTAACTGACTCCGAACCAGCACTAGAGCTGTGTCGGTGGAATAGGGGTATGATATAGGCAATTATTACCCTGGCTTATATTTGGGGACCGGCCTTTATTTGTCTGAATCGACAATGTCCCCGGCTATAGAATCCCGGCCATAATTTGAGGATTTACGGAAACTGAAAATATGACCCCCTAAAACTTACCATTTTCAAGTTGTTGTTTTAAGTTGTCGTACTCTCTAACTCTGTCCATTGTCTGAGGGTTATAGAAAAAAAAAGGTGAATTAAAGAAAACCCTAAATTAATGTACATTTGTTATCCATTGCTCAAGCTAACGTTAGCAGTTGTCATTGTCATTGCACAACAATAATAGACAGGCATACAGATAGACACGTAATTGAAATGTAATCCCCAGAGGACAATAACTGCAGTGTTGTTGAATTAATTTTATATGAAATGTTATCTTAACTTATTTAGAGAAATGTGCCGTGTTGTTACTACCTGCTATTTCATGTAATGGTATTATTATAATGGTATTATATGGCATTACATGGCATATCATATTTGTCTTTATGGGGGTCTGGGAATAATGGGAACATTCCCAATGATGATGATTGCAGGTTTCTTACTGGTAGACAGTGTACAACTGGGAAACGGTTAGCAAAAGTAGGAAATAATCGTTCAGGTATCGTTCTGGACTTTTGTGGTGGAAACATGTTTAACCCACTTTTCCCTAGCTCATTGAACGTACCGTAGTCCTACGAAAAACAAATTATTTTGCTGTATGTAGTACATAGCATACTCCTGTATGTGCCTTACAGCAGCTGCTAATGTTAGCCTACTAGCCAAGTAAGGTTGGCTAAGATACATACATCGATTGCCTACAATGTGTAGCCTACACCATTGGATCACTTTCTACCTTTACTTATAATTTCTACATCTAACCAAGCGCCAAATATAACATGCCATTGACAGAATAAAGTATTAAACATAATATTAAACTCACCGTTCTGTAGCCGTCGTTGTTCTTTCCCCGCACTCTTACACTGGCTAGTAAGCATGAGGCTACGTTGTATGGCGGTCGCATTTTGATGACGTATCATTTCGCTATGATGCGTGATATTTTTCAGCTTCTGATAACTTTTCATTTGAGACGTTTTCGTCTGACTCCACTTTTTCGGACAGCTGTTTTCCTGAGACCCGACTCATTTTCATCTGATGTCTGATACCTGACTCTGATAACTTTTTATCCGAGACTTGTTCGTCTGACTCTGTTTTTTCTGACTGCGTTTTTTCTGAGACCTGACTCCACTTTTTCCGACAGCGTTTTTTCTGAGACCTGACTCCACTTTTTCCGACAGCGTTTTTTCTGAGACCTGAGTCCTTTGAGATGTTTTTCTTAGGCCGTTTGGTTTGAAGCAGTTTTATCTGAGGATGACAGAGGGTTTTCTGACGCTGAGGCAGTTTTGTCTGAAGATGACAGAGGTTTTTCTGAAGCTGAGGCAGTTTTGCCTGAAGATGACAGATGTTTTTCTGAGTCTGACACCTGAGTCTGGTTTTTCTGACGCTGAGGCAGTTTTGTCTGAAGATGACAGATGTTTTTCTGAGTCTGACACCTGAGTCTGAGGATGTCCTAAAATGAACACCGTACAGGGGGCGGGAAGCACAGTCACAACTGATACGGCCAGCCGTCGTGAAACGCAAGCGCGAATTTTTAGTTCTACGATTTCGTCGACTGCCTTACTGCAGCCAGAGCTGAGTTAGACATTAACGGAGGCGGTTGGTGAACACGAGAGCTAGTGAAAAGAAGAGTTCGTTTGATTTGTTTCAGGTAAGCCTATTTGCTTCAACTATATTAGAATGAAATACATTATTTTTGCTTTCATATAATTTTAATGGATCCTGTTGACGTTTACGCTACTTTAAACTGATCTTGGACAATTAGCTAACGTTAGCTTTTGGGGTAAGCAAGGGTTAATGAAATGTTAATTTTAGCCATGTACAAATTAATTTAGCAACGCTTTTTATCCGAAGCGACTTAATTTGGTCAATTTACTTGTTACTTCAGGGCTAGTCTCCCTTAGAGCAACTTAGGCTGAGATTTTAACTCACAATTTCCAGGCTAGCATGCTAGCCTGATTCCTTAACGCTACCGCATCCTCTGTAAGCCAGAAAATAATTGAGATGTGTTCTATGTAGTGAGATACGTGTTTGTATGTTAAAATAATGATTTTATACAGTTAGCAGTCTAGGCGTGTATCCAAGTATCAAATGAATCATGCCTTCTCCCTCCGCCCCCGTCTCTTCAGCCCCAGGACTGAGGCGTTCAGGTGGCGTGACTGGCGTGCCCTGTCTGCAATCCTCCCTTTCAGTAAGGTAAGTGATAAGTCTTGTAGCACTGTTTAGCCTATGTTTCTGACATTTAAAATTCAAAAACCAAAATATATTACATAAAGGTGTTATCAGGGATTAAAATTCTCGTTTGTACGACGGACAATCGTCATTTGGAAATTCGAATCCCCGGTGGTGCACTCGTAATCAAAGATAACGGTCTCTCTAAAAGCTGAACGTGGAACGCTGGATACATATTTCACTCTAGAATCTTTCGCCCTCAGCGTGCGCCATCTTGACTACATAGCGGGAGGGAGCATTTTCAAACTCGTGGTAATCGTGGTTGAGAAAACTGAAGCAGCAGCAATGGAAAACACTTTACAGAGTTACAATCTAGTTATAACATAAACAGTGACAGATTCTTTGTAGTGCTGCAGCGATTAGTCGACTTATTCGACGTATTCCACCATGAAAATTTACAGAGCCGTATAGACCGGTTTCAGGTCCCTAACAATGGAACGAATTGGGATGTTGGCGAGTTATTTATGTTGTGAGATACGTGTTAGTATGTTAAAATAACGATTTTATACTGTCAGACGGGTATTCAAGTATCGAATGAATCATGCCTTCTCCCTCCTCCCCAGTCTCTTCAGCCCCAGGACCGAGGCGTTGAGGTGGCGTGAATTCGGCGTGCCCTGTCTGCAATCCTGCCTTTCAGTAAGGTAAGTGTAAGTCTTGTAACACTGTTTAGCCTATGTTTCTGATATTTCCTCAAAAAACAAAATATATTACATGAAGGTGTTATCAGTAGGGCTGTAACGATATATGATTCGAGCCCGAAATCGCGACATTCATATCCACGATACTGTGTCGCAGTGTGAAAAGGCAGAATCGCGACACACCCTTTCTAGTGTTTCACGCACTGCTTTGCAGCTTACGCGGCGCAAAAGCAACCCACATCTCCCGCTTTACTTATCGGTAGTCTACGTTGTCCAAAAACAAATAAATAAATAATAATTTCATACCTCTCCTTGCTTTCATTGTAGACTATGTGTGCAACTTTACCAAACATTATATAAGTAAACCCCCTCTCCTTGCCCCGTTCTCTCTCGCGCTCCCTCCCTCTCCCTCCCTCAACTGCTCAATGAACACGCGCGACTTAAATAAAACATTCACAATCGTGAAAGCAAGGACGCATAGAAGACGACTAGCTAAATTACTATTAAATCCGCTTAGCATCATTAGCTATCATTGCTGCACATATTTGTTTAAAACTCTTGCATTGAAGTTGACTGATCATCTCAATACCAACGTTTCCCAAAAGGGCCTGTCCCAAGGAGAACAAGTATTATCTTGAAACTTCAACACACATGGGGAAACTGAACAGTCCAATCAGTAGACTATGATAGGCTAAACTAGCCAACTATGCTACTTTGTTTACAACATTTCCAGGCTTCAACCAGACAGCTGAATTAAAGAGGTAGAGTTGTAATAAAAAATAGTAGGCCTAGGCTATAGGCCAATCTGCATAAAGTGTGCTGTCATAAATATCAGTCATTCAGAAAAATATAAAGGATATAAAATAAAAGATATTTAATAAAATGTCTGTCTTCAGCCCCAGGACCGAGGCGTTGAGGTGGCGTGACTGGCGTGAATTCGGCATGCCCTGTCTGCAATCCTGCCTTTCAGTAAGGTAAGTCTTGTAGCACTGTTTAGCCTATGTTTCTGACATTTAAAACTCAAAAACCAAAATATATTACATAAAGGTGTTATCAGGATTAAAATTCTCGTTCGTATGACGGACAATCGTCATTTGGAAATTCGAGTCCCCGGTGATGCACTCATAATCAAAGATAACTGTCTCTCTAAAAGCTGAATGTGGAACGCTGTTTTTTTGCTTAACCCTTACAAGCCCGACCATTCTAATTTCGTTAAAATTTTAACGATGACCAATCATCTAATATCTCAGCTGTCCAATGACTGATTTTATTTCTGAGATCTTCCCCGTAATGCTGACAACATAAGCTTCAATTTGATATGATTGGTTAAGGGGTTTATGGCGCGAAATGTTTTGGATACTTGAAGATGAGTCGTGAAAAAAACTTTTCACTTCAGTCGTACATTTTAACATGGACCGCCAGATGCCACCTGCACTTCGTTGGAGTTTACCTCGACTGGAAACCACACAGCTGGATAAACTGAGGTAATATATATTTTACATCGTTTCTAGTTATGGTTAATCTTAATTTGTAGTCATAAAATCATGTTATTTGACAGTAATATGCTTTCTCATCAGCGTCAACATTATGGCATAGCGGGGGCTAAGTGCATCGTCATGTAACTTTAGCTAGCTGCATTACTCTGAACTGCTTGCAGTATTCTCGTTTGCTTTTTATATCAGTTATTTTCATTTGACAATTTCATTTAAAAACCTGTTAGTATATAACCTGTAAGTAAGTTTGTTTTCTAGTACCAATTTGCTTGTTAGGTAAGCATTATATTGGTAAGTCAGTATAGCATACCAAAGCTGAATAAATCAATGGGCGCCGCGTTTCTAAGTTGCGTTCTCTTACATGAAATAAGTTGAGCGATATTTTTACTCCTCTCAATATGTAGTTGTAGAAAACAAGATGTGAAATCACGGATTCTGTCAGAAATGTAGTGCTAATTAACGTATTGCCTCTCATCGGGTTGTTACCTCGCTAGGCAGTTTGTAGTGAACTGTTTTACCTTGCTTCTAAATGCCAAACATCAGACGTGCTTGTCTCAACATTTTCTAAGATGGCATGACTTGATATTCTACTCTTCTCAATATGTAGTTTTATAGAAAACATGATGTGAAATCACATATTATGTCAGAAATGTCATTATTGCATTTAAGCAGTTAGTTACTAGGTGAAATGTAATCTGTCTTTATCTTAATGCCAGCCAGGCAATCAGATTTAGGGTAGCTAAACCCATGTGTAATAAAAATGACTTTTCATACTTCTAAATATTTTTGAGTTACTCAAAATGCTTCAATAGTTTAGGCTACCTCTTCTTGTGTATGTATGTGCACACATATGTAGTTTTGTGATTTTATTTTTTTAATTAATAAATGTATTACATTTGTATGATTTTACTGTTGTTTCAGATGGAGGATGACAAGACCTACACAGACCTCCTTGCAGGCCTGAAGAGGTGGCTGACTGCTGATGAGCTTGCGCTCACAATGTTGAAGACCATGTGAGGATGGAGGAAGAAGGTATAGATTTAGGTGGCGTGCGTAGGGTGGTGTAGACTGCCACTAAAACACTGAAATAGACTTGTTATGTTGATTTTTATGTTGTTGTCCCAGGCATATGTGGTTTTACCAACCGGAACGGGTGGGAGGTTGTGCTTAGTAGGCCGTTGTATGCAAACACACAGTGCAGGGGCATGGGACGAAGAGACCCCAGAAGAGTTTCACAGTTTTCTGGGATTGATCATTGACATGGGACTTCACTTCCCTCCCTAATATCCATTGCTACTGGGGAACCAAGTCTCTGAAGGGATCAGGGAGCGTTGACCAAATGAGAAATACATATTGTGTACACTTTTTCTCCATTGACATTGCTGTTTCAGTAGTTTCTTATTATTTCAAGTTTGGCAATGCAGAATCTGGTGTTGAACCTAGGTTCGGTAGCTACAGCCAGAAAGATTTTGGCGAAAATCTATCACAACAGCTGGCAGGCATTTCCGTCAAAATTTCAGCCTCGCCTTCAGCTGCTCCAACTACTACTCTGTCATCTTTTCATCAAGTACATATTCCTGTACAGCAGGAGCCAAAGAAAAATGGTTGGCTTTGTTATAAAAACAATACATAATAACACTAAAGTAGCTTGTATGGCCTGGAGTTTAGCGGTAGGTGACTGCTTTTTTGGTAAACAAAATTGCTGTCAGATTTGGCATTCTACAGAAGGGGATGCGTTTCGTTATGAGTCATAGGTCCTCTGTGTTTAACCTTCAGGTTCCCCACCCCACCTTTCCCTATCCTCCTCTGTGTGTGTGTTTGTGTTTATATGTGTATGTGTTTATTCTCAACAGGCTTGTTCTATGTAATCCACTTTCAAATGTTTAGACACATTGATTTTTGAGTGATGTTGAAGTTGATTGTATTCCTAGCTTTTCATAAATAATACATTTTATAGATGTATATCATTTTCATATTACACTAATTTATATAAGGAAGTTGTATCTGTTGAATCAAATGTATTCTATGTCTCTTCAGAATTGATCTTCAATAAATATACAGTATACTTACTTCCTGTATTACTGGTAAGGTACATGTTTTTCTTTTATATATCATTATTGTTGACTAGCATTTGCTTATATACAAATAAATGGTTTATTCTTATGGACCAAATAAATCTAAACCATTGTGTCTGACTTCATTATTAGTTTTTATGCATACTTTGATGTTTTTGGTGAGAAAGAGAATGTGAATTCTGTCAACATTCTAAATCCCGTTTCCTGCATTTTTTTACACTTATCACTTAATTTATCATAACTTTTGAAAGGTTAATGATATTCCAATTCAGTCTTTTTTGTTAAATAGCCCACAACTTGCTGCACATGTCATACACTCTATATTTTTCTCTATCTCATATAGAAATATGATGAAAATTCATTTTTATGCGAATGAAATTCAATTTTAACGAATTTCGGTATACATTTGGAGAGGATTTTCAAAGACTGTTCATTACTATATCAACATTACCATATGTATTTTACATCATTTGATAGAACTGACCCTTCTGATTACAATGGTATGTATATCCCATTGATGGTATGTATTATACTCAAGAAATAAGGTTTTTTGTGTAAGGAGGTCATCCAGCACCAAAAATGGAATGTTCGGCACGGGCACGAAAGGGTTAAATTGTTTGAACAGGGATAGAAATAGACGTTCCACTTTGATTTCTAATTTGTACCCTCCATTTTCACATTTTTCAAATTTTCTTGTTCCAAGACTAAGACTTGTCATCTTTCTCAAACAAGATTTTTACATTTCCAATCTAGTGGAAGCATTACACACTGCATCACAAATCATTCATTCTCAAATTCAACTCAAATCATTAACTATCTTGATAATGTTGAGTAATGTCATTTTTGTAAAGGAAGCATTAGCCAAGGATTGTCATGTGTGCTGATTTGCCTTTCTTGTCTCAACAGGGGCAGTAAGGACAAGATCCACCCACCACCCAGTGCATGCTACATATGTGTGTGTAATAAATTGAGAGGGAAAGTGTGTGTGATAAATGAAATTTAATAAAGTAAGTAACATTTTGAATTTGTGCTTCTTTTCTGAAATACATTAGTACAAGGTTTTGATTTTTAGATAATTTATTCCAAGATGTTGATAATTTAACACTCAATATACATGATCAAACTACTGGCTACTGAGTTCAACTAAGGGGTATTGGATGTTACTGTTTAAAAAGCTTTATTAGTAATCCTTTATACATTTGACAATCTTAACTTTTTAAAGAAAAGCTTGAAATTCTGAACAAATACTGTAACTCCTTGATTTGTTAGTGACATTGACTATATAGTACAAATGGGTGCCAGACGTAAAATGAGCTGGTCCGCATTTGGCCCAAATAAGGGCCGCAATCGGCACTATCGAATACTCATCTGGTCTGGATCTGGCCCAGATCATTATGATAAAGTACACATTTGGCCCAAATAAGGGCCGCAATCGCCACTATCGAACACTCATCTGGTCCGGATCTGGCCCAGATCATTATGATAAAGTGCACATTTGGCCCAAATAAGGGCTGCAATCGCCACTATCGAACACTTATCTGGTCCGGATCTGGCCCAGATCATGACGATAATTTGCACATTTGGCCCGGATCCGCCAAATAAAAAACACATCCGGTTCAGAGCCGTCCCAGAGCTGGGCCAGATCATGAAAACGGATGCGGAACGGTATTGGCCCGTTGTGCCAAAAGACACCGGCCCAGGTCCGTTTTGCGAATCCGGCCCAGATCTGAAGGTGGATCTGGGCCGGATCCGGGCCAAATACATTTTGCTATCTCATCTAGGCCTACTGTAAATCCTCAAATTATGGCAGGGGTCTTTTCTTTACTTATAGGCTGCACATGCCTTTATTTAATTAAGCATTATTTACTTTTTATTATAGGCTGCGCAATTGTGCATCTTAAGCCTCTCGCAAGCTCAAAAGAGGGCAGCACGCGACTGATCTTGAGAGCGACGTGAGACCCTTGGTGTAAATATTAACTTTCAGTGTTTTACGATGTCTTTGTTAGGCCTACGTTTAATTAAAAAGTGTTTCTTGCGTGCGTTCATTCTCTCATTCCCTCTCCAAAATGTTCCTGTTCTATGCTGATCAAGTGCATGAACCCAGCATTGGTGTGCGCATCACATGAATCACAATTGAGACAATAGATTGACCATCTTGTACAACTGCAAAGCCTTATCATAGGCATGTATACATTAATGACATGAGAAATGGAAATTATAGAACGAAAATGACAAATTAGGCAGTTGGCTAAACGTTTTAAACTTGCGCAAAACTGATGAACCCAGCATCGGTTCGTCGCATAAATCAAAACACAAATTGAAGCAACACTGACCATTGGACAATCCTACCACAAAACCTTTCCATAGGCATTCAACGTTTATGACATAAGAAGTGAATTATGAACGCATTTCATCACACCTGACAATTAAACGGAGCTGTGGCTTTTCGCGATTTGACTGATTCTTGAGGTTTCAGCGCAGTGTTGACTTGCATGCGCGTCTTTTTAAGATGGTGAGCGTAAACGAAGGAAAGCCCTCTAATCGGACGGGCAAGACTGACAAGTAAACCGTGCAGTCCGTGGCTACGCGTAGGCCTATGTCAAACAGATGCTTTCTCTTCGATCTCCACAAATTAAGCTAATTCCTCAGCCGTTTGAATAGCCTAAATTTGCGTTTGGGTGGTTGACGTTTTAGGCCAAAAAAAATTCAGATATTAGGCATAGAAATCACTTAGTCCTGTTGTACTGACCCTTCCATTCCCAAAAATATGTATGGTCTTTTAGATTTTGTGTTGAAATTCATATTTATTCACTAATTAGTTGTGGTAGTGACTAAAATTGTCATATGGTGTGACATGAAAGTTATTGTTTGTAAAATTATAATGGGGTATTTTGTTTTTAATGTGAGCAATGTATTATAATCTTCTATTATCACTTCATCAAGATCTAGCATTTCCTTGTGCAAATTTATTACATTTTACAGTATATTTCATCAATACACAGAGTAAGGCATATGTCCTCAATCTTTCAATAAACGTCATATTCATTTTGACATACCTTGATATAAAAGAAAGAAAATGCTTGTGACTTTTGCTGACCCTATTTTCTATCTGTTCCATTGAGATTTGTATGATATAGACCCCAAAAGCCTTTTTATTTTCATAATTTCTTGATGTCACACCAAATGATATGGTGTCACGCCATATGATAAATAACACCACAAAACAATCTGTTAATACAAAAATGTGTATTATATGTATTTCACAAGCAACAAAAGACAGTTTAAGAGAGGTATATCATGTAAAGGTTCACTTTTAGAAATCACAACTATGCAAAACAGAATGCCACCAAATATTGTATAGCTCTTGGGTTCCCTGAGTTTTTCTCTTCTCAATGGTGGGCTTCAATCTGAATGTTTGTAGTTCCCCTTTGAGTTTATTCTCTTTATATCTGTAAATTTGTTATCTGTTAACAAATTCAACAATTTATTCAGATAATTTAAAACGTTTTACTGCATTATAATCAGATTCAATTGTTGCAATTACTTATAGTGCTAAAGACAACATTAATATTACTGTTTTCTTTAACACCAGAATTTATTTTCTCAGACTACTATTGATATTTAGAATGTCAAATATGTATCTTTTGTATCCAAGGCTGTAGAGTGAGTGAGTGAGTGTGTGTGGGGGTGATTTCTGTGTTTTATGTGTGTGTGATTCGCAATACATGCAATAGTTGCACATCTTAAAGGAGAATTCCGGTGTGATATTGACCTAAAGTGTATTGAAACATGATACCGAGTGTGAACGTATGTCTCATAGCCCATCTCGGCTTGTCCCATGCACTCCAAAATCTGGCGCTAGTTAGCCGATACTACCAACAGCTTTTTCAATAGTGGTGCTTCGGCATCGAGCTAGCCATGCAAATAAATCACTGTTTTACACCCATTTACGAGGCTCAATGTATCTCCACACTTCATTGGTAGACTTCCGAGGGCCCTGACATTTAAAACGAGACATTGAGAACTTTGAAAAAGCACTGGTAGTTTACTTACAAGACGATTTATACAGACAGTATCTTCACGAAGTTTAGCGTTTACAGCCATCTTGAATTTAGTCACGATAAGTCGAGCAACGAGTAAGAATGAACAGGTATGATAAGGGATCAGATTCCAAAAATAATTCAGTGGAAATGCATGGATTCCAGTTTCTTCCAGTAGCAGCAACTGGAATCCATGCATTTCCACTGAATTATTTTTGGAATCTACTATATGATATAGGGTCACACCATATGAGGTTTCATGTACTTAGCATGACATTAAACAATGTGCTTTTATGCTAACATCCTAAAAACATGCTAACTGCAATATGACAATATAGTTTTAAAGGTAATATTGACTGAAAAGTAATTTTATTTGGGCATTTTTGCGTAAAATGCGTCACACCAGAAGACAGTGCAAAAGGGAACTGAAGCAGGAGTGCCGGATATACTTGATTTTTTTGAAAACATGAAGAGAGAAAACTCACCTTGTAACTTTCAGTGTCCTTCTGAGGTGTTGTTCTTTCTCCTGAAAGAAGGAGGACCCCTACTCCCCAAAGGTCTCCAAACAATTGCCCGTTTAAAAAAAGTAATATCACACCATATGATATCCATTTCTGGGACAAAGTGTTTTAGTTAAGGGTGGCTTCACAATATTATGCCTGAACTTTTAGTCAAGCAGACTCACAAGTAGGCATCTGGGTTATCAATATATGATTGAATAAACAGAAAATGAATTAATTTTCTTGTTTTTATTCAAAATCAAAATTTGTAAAATGTGACTGGGACAGTCATGCCATATGAGCTTTTTCTGGTTTGGCTGAAAATTGTGAAAAAATGGAAGATTAATCCCATGAATGCTCTGTATGTTCATATAAAACAGCATTTTCTGAACAATATCACCATAGTTTTTGATATATTTTTTATAATTTACCTATCTTTGACACATTGGACCAAAAAAAGGCCATGTCATGTCAACCACCCGTTTGCGATTAACAACGCGACAGACAACGTTGTTAAATAGGGTAATACTAACTTTGTTCCAAATTGATACATTCAAGTTGACTTTGCAAAGTTGTGTAGGCTACCGCGCCAGTTGAAGTCTGCATAAACAGTTATTGCACAAGCCACCGTTTTGATTTGCTTAGGGGAGATGCAGGCTGAACCCGTTTGAGGGAGAGAGGCGCAGGGAGAGAATGCGTGCTGTAGGCCTACACTAGCACATCTCTATGAAATAATGTAGCCTGTCAAGGCTAATCCATATTTTAAATAAGCAATCATGGAGACAAAAATAGGCTATATGAATAGGCCTAGGCCTAATGCAGGAATGGACATTACAGTTATTCAGTAACTGTAACGAATTAATGAAATTTAAATGTAGGCTACCTTTAGACTACTTCGTTTCCCAACAAAGTAACGAAATTACATTAATGACGCTATATCCCAAACATAGGCCTATTGAACTTAGTTTTGGTGGATGATGGACAGATGTCAGTGCCCTAGCCTAATTTACCCTCAGAAATAATTCGACATTGTCTTTATACAATATATTTAACTGGTCTAGACATGGTGTGGTCTATTGGGTTTCTCGTAATTTCAACATACAGCTTTAAAGAACAAATATTGATAACATTTTAGGATCAGCGCCATAGGATTCCTACGGTAGCCAGCGTCTGTGACGACACCTGAGCTTATTAAAATGGCGCCCATAGAGTCATAGAACGTACTTCAACATATTCAACGTATTTTCCAGCCAGTAATCCATCTTGCGCGTAGGTAAACACAATAAAGAATGGGAACGTAAATTGGATTATGTATTCTAAGTTGTAATTCCTCTGTATGTCCTGTTGGTGACCTCAGTGAGAAGTACTGTTAAGACGCTCTTAGCCGGTAACGAGTACTCTGGAGCACTCTATCTACGAGTGTTTTCACAACGCTCTTAAGCTACGATGGTTTCGGGAAACAGTCGGCAAATCTTAAGACGTTCGTAAGAGGGACTTTACGACGCTCTTAGGCTTAAGATGCTTTCGGGGAACTGGGCCCTGGTTATGTTCTTGGTTAACCCGAGGTTTCCGTTAACCACACCCTTTATAAGTACCACCCCTCCACTAACAATTTCTCCCAAGACATGTCGGCGTAAATGGATGATCCATACGACATTGGAGCGCAAATCGTGAGAGACTCTCTTCGCAGGGCGAGAGGTTTTAGAGACCGCCAGAAAATATATATAGCTTACCCGGACGACATTCTCTATGTCCAGCCGAGGGAATTCGTTATCTTTGTCAGATGATCTAGGAAAGACGTCTCATAGCAATGCCCGTACGTGGACATTCATGTATTCCATCGGTGATGCAAGAATACTGTATGTCCGAAAATAAATCGGACATAGGCCTACAGTATGCTGAACTGAGCAAGAATAGCCTGAAAATATAGCTGCAAGCAGCAATGAGGGGGCCAAGCAGTCAGTTCAGCAGTCCAAATTTGTCATGTAACTCAATGCGGTTGCATCAGATATATAGCATTAAGCAGTCACAGCAAGTTCCATGCCAAACAACCCAAGATTGGCTGAGTTACAAGGTAATTTCCTGTTTGGCGGCTTCGCCACCAATTTCGATTGGCTATTATGGCCAAATGGTTTTAGTTCGAAAGACAAAAAGCAATGCATTTGTGAGACATGCTCTGAAGATGATGTGCATCAAGTTTGGAGTCAATCGGACAAAATTTGTGACCTATGAAAACTTTTAAGTGTTTTTGATAAAATTCAATATAGCGGAAAATCCATCATGGCGGAAATTGACATCATAGGGTGTATTGAATTCAGCTTAGTCCAAGGACACCAACAACACCTGGTTTTTGAAAACTCAGAGCGACAGGTCAAAGGTTAGGTGCGTGAACGCACATCCAACTTTGACCTGTTGGTGGTGCTAGAGTGTATGAGGTGCCGACTTAAAACTTGATGAAATTTATCACAGGACTGTCTCTAATCAGTGTGCCAAACTTCACAACTTTTTACCAGACGGTTCTATGGGCTGCCATAGACTTCCATGGCAGAATAATACACTTCAGCAGCTACGGGCAAAAAAAGGTTTTGCTAATTACAGCGCCCCCTAGCGGTCAAAGGTTACCAGATTGGTTGTGTGTTCTCCCAATTAGGTCAGGAGTCAATGTACTTAGTTTGCTCACCAATTGGTTTTGATAGATGCTACGGATGCTGAGATATGAGGTCACTTCCTGTTTGGCGGCTTCGCCACCAATTTCTATTGGCTGCTACGGGCAAACGCTTCCGTTAATTGTTATGGAAATCAAAGCACTGATAAGGCATGGTCTAAAGATGGTCTGTGCCAATTTTGGTGAGGATCCGATGAAATTTGTGACCTAGGGAAATTTGATAGTGGTTTTGATTAAATCCAATATGGCGGCCAAATCAATTATGTTGATGTCATGAATTGCCATGTGTCGACATAAGGATCTTCCACAGTATTACCAGACACCACTAGTACATTGTAATTCTAGGCACAACAGCAGCTACAGTCCAAAAGGCATGTTACTGATTTACAGCGCCCCCTAGAGGTCAAAGGTCACCAAATTTCTAGAGCGTCCTCCTGATGGGGTCATGAGTCCATATACCAAGTTTGGATTTGATGACTGCAAGGGTTGCTGAGATATGAGCTCACTTCCTGTTTGGCGGCTTCGCCGCAAATTTTGATTGGCTGTTACGGGCGAACGGTAATACTTCCGAAGACGAAAAGTGATAACTTTTGTGAGGCTTGGTCTGAAGATGATTGGTGGGAATCAGAGAAAGTATGTGACCCCTGATACATTTTAAGTGTTTTTGATGAAATCCAAAATGGCGGAAAATGACGCCATAGGGTGCGTTGAACTCGGCTTGGTCCAAGGATTCCAACGATACCTGACTTTTGAAAATCGGACCTACGGGTCAAAAGTTACGTGAGTGAACACACTTCCAACTTTGGCCTGTTGGTGGCGCTAGAGGGTTCGAGTTGCCGACATGAAACTTGGTGACATGAATCATGGGACCGTCCCCAATTAGTGTGCCAAATTTCCCAACTTTTTACCAGACGGTTCTATGGGCTGCCATTGACTTCCATTGCATATAATAATAATAATAGGAAAACGTAGAAACACAATGAGGTCCTCACAGCTTCGCTGCTTGGCCCCCAATAAATCGGACATAGCCTACAGTAGGCCTAATAAATAAAAATCACCATTTTAACAATGTTGAATTGAATGTCATATTGCTGTAACCTGCACATAAAGGCTACACATTTCCACAGCACCAGAATCCGACCGAATGCCTCCCGCCTCAACCCCCTCCATAATCGGCCTTCCACTATTATTTGCGATGGCCAACTCCTCTGCTACTGTAAAACACTCTAGTGCCTTTCCTCCTACAGTAGGGGAGACCGGGTATGGTTGTAACACATTTTTCTTCAGCACCTAAAACTACCATTTCTTTTAAAGCTACAGTTCTGGAACTTTTTGGCAAAGTACCCACATTTGTCTACTACAAGTGGCAACCATTTAAATCTCTTCAACTATATTACAGAATTTGTGAGATTATGACAAATACAGTGTGTACCTTGTTACAACCTACCCCAATACTGGGGTAGATTGTAACACCTATTGGGGTAGATTGTAACAGGTAAAAAAAATGCAGAAAAACAATGGAATTCCATTTGATATACTGATTTTTTGCATAAACAGGGTACACAGGGTGTGAAAATAGATTCACCAACATATTGTATACCATACAATCCGTTCTTCACATAGAGAATGGAGATCATATTAACGTTTTAAACTAAATATAAAAACCACAACGTTTATACTTTTGTGTGTGTATGTATTTGTGTCTCTCATGGAAAGAGAGAGAGGGCTGAACAGTCACACACACAAAGATGAAATTAAACAGACATTAAATGGGTCTACTAGCCCCATTCCACAGGTTGTAACATATTAAAAAAAATGTGTTACAACCTACCCCACCACTGTCATCCATTGTTTAGCTAGCTGTATTAGCATGGTGCTTTGACATTAGCAAGAGAGAGCTACACCATTCTTTACTAGAGAAACTATAGTTTGACCTGATGTAACTCATACAACTGTATCTACAATGGTAAAAGCACTAGAAAAAAATAAATCTAAAAAAAAAAAGTTGCTTTCTTACCTCAGATGTTGAATTTTTCTCCTTACTCTGGGATAAATGGCACTAACAACTTGAAAATGTCCATGTGTGATCGTTAAGGAAGTCTGAGGAGTCAGAAACTGTCACATATCTTATCCCTGATTGGTGGAATTGGTGATCAGACCGGGTATGGTTGTAACATGGGGGGAGACTCCCCCCATGTTACAACCATACCCGGTCTCCCCTAGTGTTCAAAGACACCTTTTTCTTGTTAGCTGTAAAACAGAGGCCAAGTTAAGGCTATAAGCTAGGCCTACATGTTTTCATAATTAAGAAATATTGATGCAAGCTAACTACAGCCAGGTTGTTGAATAAAAAAATAGGCTAATAAGACACTTATTTGTAAAGTTTTTTTTACCCCCCTATTGTGTTTGTAGCCTAGCTTATGTTTATTAGTTGAGCTGTTGGGAAAACGTTACGAACTTTAGCCTGGGTGAACCTATAACGAACCTGTTAGCAAATGTGTAGCAAACAGATTTTTCAGGATAATTAATTACCAATCACATTTCACATGTCAAATAAAGCCAGCTGATAAACGGGTCCGTACCACACACAATAAGCGGACCCGTATTGCATATGATAAGCAGATCTGGAACACGTCAGTGTAACACAGACTATCATACGGAACTGGGCCAGTCTTAGCCCTTATTGGAACCAGATTCGTCAAACGGATCCAGACCAGTTTTGGACCGATGTGCGTTTGGACGCCGGATCAGGTCCATTATGCAGATCCGTGCCGGACGTTGTGGTAGGTGTGGCCCAGTTCCGTCCCAGTGTATGTTTGCTATCTGGCTATAAACCTACTATTCTGAATAATGTTTTTGTGTTTCATTTTCACCTGCTGCCATGTGCGTTTGGCAATGGTGTTGCATCTGAAATGTTCACAGGATTAGGCATACACTAAATCAGTCAATGGGGGCTACTTAAACATTCAATTATCCTTATTACTGTAATCTATATCAGTGTTTCCCAAACTTTTTTTCTGGGACCCACTTTTTAAAAATGACAGACCATCGCGACCCATTACACCTCAAATCTACCCTGCAACCTATTGTTTTAGGCCACAGGAATATTTTCTATGCCTTCCCCAACCATACATTGCTATAGGATCTAGATAGATAGATCCTGCTTTGAACACGGCTGTGTTGCATTTTGAGCACAATCAGCGTGAAAAGTTGAAAATGACTACTGAAAAGACACGTTTTAATGCGCACCCGAGAGTTTGGGGAAATTCTCGCTTGTTGCGCAGTCGTCATTCGTCAGCATAGTAAGCTGTTCCTGCATTTCTAAAATAAAATGTTGTAGGCTACGTTGCGTTGCAGACAAATGGGTCCATAACACTGTGGACGTCAATTCCTATGTAAACAGCAAATAACTCAAGTCGTTATATTGTATTGTTGTCATGGGCGTCGGAGGCATTCTGAAAGTGGGTGGGACATTTCAGCGGGGGGTATGGGGGGTCCTCCCCCAGAAAAAATGTTTTGGACTAGATGCAATTTCCTGAATTCTGGTACATTTTAACAGGTTATTTAGATACTTCTATATAACAAAATAAAGCTATTAATTCAATGACTAATTCGGAACCAGCTTTATTAACCTCATGGTATAGTTAACCATGCAGTTGCAATATCTGTTAAATTAAGTTATTTAATGCTTTGAATGCAACCCCGGAGTGGCTATCGGGAGCTTCGGGAGGATTCCCGGTGGGCCGTTAACTTTTTATGCCAGTCTGAATGTCGTGAGCTTAAATATATTGTTTCTGAAGTTCATTTGCTGCACCCTCACGGCACTTCAGCAGCCTACATGTAGAACGGTCGCAGCCCCTTACTCGCAATTTCCCCAAATATTAACAAAGTAGGGGAGACCGGGGACAGTTGCAACGCTTTTTGCATTTGGCTCTGTTACTCAGAGACGGTTTGGATTAGACAAACCAATTTTTTATACAATACACTTACATATGCCTGTTAATAGTCTAAACCATTTAAAGATAATTACAGGATCTACATTTTTCACAATTTGCATTTGAATGTAAGGAGTCAGATGTTGCAACTGACCCCGGGCCCGGGGACAGTTGCAACCATAGACTGTATATATAGAACTGGACAGTGTGGCTGCATTCTACAGTGTTCTATGGAATTGAAGCCGCCGAGGCGACGCCATCTTGGAAAATTTGGAGCCAATTTGAAGTGCGGCTGCGCAGCAAAAGTTGAAGCATGCGCAGTGAAGAGGAGTCGCGGTCAGGCACGCCCACTCAGTTGCCACTCAGCGAGTTAAACACGCCCCTTGTCAAGTGAAACCCGCCCCCTTCTCCTTTCCACAACGCAGGTAGACTCGGCACCGAAGGCTAGCTGGCTGGATGAATTTTACGGCTGTGACTGAGTTAGCTAAACAGTACAAACAACAATCGGTTTGTTCTTGTCTGGTAAGTGTTGCGTATCAACTGAAACGTTTTTTTTTGTCTATTGGTGTTCTTAAATACGTCTAAGAGAGCTTATTATGTTGATTATAGACTGTGACAATTTAGTATGGTGAATACTAATGAGCTAACAACAGAAATGCGGACAGCGAATTACATGCTAACGTTAGCAGCTACATTAACGTTACCGGGAGGCTAAGTTAGTCATTGAAGTGAAGATTAGCACACAGCTCCCTTAACAGTCGATGCATGATATACTTGGTTTTATTAGTTGTTGCTGTTTTCAAATATCATGTATGCCATCTCAACATGGAGTAACCATTGACTGTACATGGGGATTAATAACACTAGACAGTCAGTACAGTATATGATGTGATAAAGCAACGGTATGATGTGATAAAGCAACGCAAGTTAACGTTAACGTAATGTGAAGCATGGACCTCATCAACCTCGTGTTAATGTAACTACTAGCCATTTTTTCTAACGTTAACGACACCTCTGTTAGAGCTACTTCTGTGATGGTAGGTCGGTAGCATAGACTGTAAAAAATAGATCGGTAGGTCAGTAGTTGTAGACCGCATAAGTGAATGATCGATAAATGAAACGCCTGCATTAAACACTAGCTGCTACGCCAAGAACCAGTCACTTCCCAGGGATATCGGTGAACATTTGAGAAAGACCATAGTTTGTCATCTAACGTCCATGATCAGTCATACTGATAACGTTATTTTTCAAGCTGACGCAAGTTAGTAACATTCACACCGCATATTTAAATGTGTAGTTATAGGTAGGCTGTGAAGTTTATTGCACACATATATTTAATTAATTGGTATTACTAGTGGTGTTGAGTGCCTGATTAGATGCTTTGTAATGTTGTAAAATTGTCTGACTAACTTTATTGTAACTTTCCTTTTTGAATGTACTGGAGGTGGCGGCAAGGTGGTCTCCATGGTCTACATTAGTCTGCAAGCAAGGGAATGCCTACGTGAAGATGTTTGGCTGGGGTGGTCTGAGGTGGCATGTCCTCCCCCTTTCTCCAAGTACCCTGACATCCATCTCCCTGACATCATCACCCACCGTCACTGGATCAACCTGAAGCCCCTTATACATGGGACATGGCACAGCACCACTACGTTCTGAAAACACATGACTTTCAATAACTTGCATGGCACCAAGAAAGGTCTGCCTCTGCTCTGAACCTTCTGTTAATGTGACATCATTTATACTTGAGGCTGTACACATCTCTTTGTTTCTATTTTCTTTATTGATGTCACCCAAACTTCAACTTTCTGTATGCCCCTGAACTCACACAAATTGTAAATTGCAATGCGCCATTTAACTAGTGGTGTAGTCGAAATGCTTCTCCAGCAGTGCAATCGCAGGTAACAACGATACCTTAACGCATTTTCAGATACCGCTGTTCTGAGCATACTAAGCAAATTGGCCATTTGTAACTTTGAATCCCTCCTCACGTTAAGCTATGGTCCAATAATGTGTTCACTAAAACACAAGTAACGTTATTTGTCGGGCTGATTCATAAATGGGCATACCGAGGTTGTCGACCTAGCAGGCTAGGTGGCGTTTTTTGCCATTCGCAAAACTAAGCAAGAGTTAACGTTAATGAAACTTTACATCGCCTTCTCCAGTGACAAAGTATATTCAAATGAAGTTGCAACGATGATGGCGGCAATCACTGGTTACGTTAAACCATTTGAAACAAGTAGGACTGTAAATGATGGTGACTATGGTTAACGTCACTTCGGATCAATATAGCAGAGCCCTTTTACTTTACCCAAAGATTCTATAGTTAATAAAAAGTTGTTGATACAAAAATAGTTTTAGATGAGAAAAGTGACACGGAAAGTTGGCTACTTGGCCATTGAAATACATGGGGATGGGCGGAGTTACACATTGTACTGCAGCCAGCCACCAGGGGGCTCTGGACTAGCGCTCGCATCACTCTTAACAGACGGCACACTGTCCAGTTCTATATATACAGTCTATGGTTGCAACATTGTTTGGGGATGGTTGCAACATGTTAAAAATACAATATATTACAATATATGTCAGTGCAGCAAAATTATTATTTTTGTATGTAAATACAAGTTATGTAAGTTATAATAATATTACAGTGTTATTTATTCACCAGCTTTGATTAGATGACAATTATAGATTTGTCTAGATGAGTAGGCCTTATGTGCAGATGTCAAATATTGAAATTGATATAAAATACAGTAGGACTTTAGTGACATAGGAAGAATGGAACAATTTGGGAGGCAATTCACTTTTATTTAGACTATTGTCATGTAAAACATGTTTTTTAAAATATATATTTTATATGATCACATTTATGCATTGTACGGGACTGTACGGGGACAGTTGTCCCCTTACTGTCCCCTTTCAGTTGTCCCCTTTCCTGTCAGCCATGATAAAACCTCATGTGCTAGCTAAACAAGGGGACCTTGACACATGCTATAGTAGCTTAAAGTTAACATATCACTCATTTAAATCGTATAAGTTTGAGCTGAATCACCAAAACAGTGACAGCAGTTTAACAGAAACAAAGCTCAAGAAAATAAATACTTTCATACCTAAAAAACAGTTTTTTTACAATAAATCCTGGAGCAGTTCAGGAATCTCCTTGCTTTTTCTCTGCTAAGGGGGGCATCCAACTGAGCATATGCAGTGTGAGTGTCATCACTCTACCTTGTTTCTGATTGGAGAAAATTGACATGTTGCAACCATCCCGTTGCAACTGTCCCCGGTCTCCCCTAGCACTCACAAAAACTGTTCGGAAGTCGCAACTATACCTAGTTTATATTTGCAACAATTAAGGGGAGTTTATGTCCCTCCTCCAGTGGTACGGTCCTAACGAACGCCAGGGTGACACACAGTTACAGTAATTGAGAGTTAAAAGAAATCGTTATTCTTCCACCGTCCAGTGGAAAACAGGCGATTTTGGAAGGTGTGTAGCCTATCTGCTTTAACTTGTTTTAATCTAGGCGGCATTCCACCCAGTCCGAGTCTGTCAGAGGCCTACCCTCTGTGATATGAATGAATGTTCTGCCTTCATATGCTCAAGCAGTCCTTTATGTCCATGTCGCAAATGTCCGACTTGCTGCAGCCACAATCATCTTGAAAGTAGCCTAGCCTAGGCCTGACAGGAGATAACATTCTACAATTTACACGGATTTGTTCTCCTCTGTTGATCTCGCGACGTTGTTGGCTAATTTGTATATGCTTATAAAAACAAAATACCACTTAATTTCGGGTTAAAATGCATTAACGCGCGTTACTGAAGTTTGTCCCGACTCCCGAGTAAAATATGTACCAATTTTTTTTGTAATGCCTTACATTAGCCTACCACGTTACAGCAAATTAGGCCCATTAGGCCTACATTATGCTATTTTTACAACAGCGTTACTCCCAACACTGTATAGGCACAACAAAACACTAAGCTGGGAATTAACCCAAGTGCGTGTGTAAAGTCAAAAAACGCGTAACTACGCATATTTCACCCTGCCAGAATTCTCCCGTGTCATTTACGCGCGATAGAGGGAGTTACGCGTTTTGGCACCCCCAAACTCTGGGTGTTTCTTATGTATACAACTCTTGCGTGCATTCGGCCACTGACTTTCCAGCTGGGTCTCCAACATGTCGCTCTCAAGCTCAGTCGCTTGCCGCCTTGCCAGAGCTTGCCAGAGGCTGAAACACGCTACTACATTTAAACACAATTGTTGCCGCGACTCGAGGCATTCCAGCCTACGAAATTAATAAAAAGTAAATTATGCATAATTTAAAAATAACTCAATAGGCTACTTGGCTACGTAATAAGGTTTCCATTACAGCACCGTGGACGTTCAATGAATGCATGAAAGCGGATGGTTTGTTTGAAATCCCGACACTCTTTCAACTACATGGAACGTAATAGTGATCATCAAATACCTCCCCAGATTTCAGTGCCCATCAGTCCCAACATTTAACAAAATAATTAAACAGTCCAAAAGTAAATTAAATATCAAACTAAACCGAAAATGTCATGCTTTTGAAGGCCTACCAGTATGCCCTCCAAGAAACGCATGTCTCAAAATAAAACTCGCATAAGAAATAAAGGGCTGTCTCGAATACAATCCTGCCCCTAAAGGCCTGTACTTTGTCTTAAGACCCCGGCCATAATTTGACGATTTACAGTATCTAAGTAGACAAACTGGCTTCAGATATCCAACAGAGTGAATACGAGATTGTGCAGTCTTAGCTGTGGTTAGTGACGTGATGCTGTTAATGGGGGAGTTTTACATAGCCTAGCGTAAATAGGTTATTATTTATTGGACGTACCTATAAGGCTTTTTTTCCTTATCAAAAGTGAGGGGTACGACTGATCTCTTCAACAATGCGGGGGATTTGGCGCTTGTCGCTGCGTGTGTGACGGAAGCGGAATGGGAGAATGCGTGTAACAAAAAAAAAGCTTACGAGCGATTTATGCACAAATGGGAGAATCCAATGAAAATGACAATGAAGCACTAAACAGATGCTGAAAACAGCACTGGTATTTCGCACGGCAAAAGTGGGGGGGTCCAAACTAACAATTTTAAAAAGTGGTATAATGGCTCCGACGCCCATGATTGTTGTATTATATTATATTGTATAGTCGTTATATTAGAACAAGAGGCTTTTGCGCAATAGCCGGAAGAATGCGCCTTTACTTTCGAGTTAGCTAGGTAGAAAACGAGAGGCATGGTGTTTAACATGTCCATTTAAATTGTAGCCTATATAATGCACTGTTGTGCATTTTAAACCAGAAATAAGAATGTGAGGAGGTTGCTATATTAACTTTAAAGATTGCATCTACAATCGAAACTATCTAGGCCTACATGCAAATTGAATGGCCTTATGTCCGGTCTATGGATGTCTGCTTTTTGACAGCACGGTCACTAGATTTTAACCGGTAAAGTTGAGGAGCTGGTATCTGTTAATGTTCGTGCAAATGGGCGGATTCATGTCCCTTGTAGTTTGCAACTGCGACCCAGATAGCAGACTTTCTGGCAGCACTTTGGCATACATCTGGCGATTTTGGGATTTGTTTTGGCAGACCAAAACTTTTGGCTTCAATTTGGCATGATTATGGGCAGCCATAACAGATAAGAAGGCGCCAGTAGTGTATGGCTGAATTATGGCATATTTCTGGCCAACCGTAGCGTTAGATTAATAGTCCAGGCAATCTATGTGAAAAAATCACCCAACCCAAAACTAATTGCAACAGAAATGATTTGTGTTGTATTCAGTTCATGAAACCTTCCCAAATCACATACCAAAAGTCCATGAAAAAAGTGGTGGAACATTGTCAAAATTGGAATTATGTGTGCATAGGTCAATGGCGAAAAGCTGCACCTTTGGCAGTTTTATTGAACTTTTATAGTACAGGGGATATGTGAAAATTAGGTCAAATTCTTTCATATAAGCATGAAACTTGGTGAACCTGTACAGTTTGGAGCCCTGAACATTTTCAGATATAAAACAATTATCAAAAAACCCTAATGGTCGTTGTGGCAACTATTAAATGTTCCACTATAACTGAATTACACCTATATTCTTCATTATATCTCCTGAACCAAACATGGTATCTCAGAACAAGTGATGCCAACAGGGATGAGCAGTATTTATAGTATTTATGTATTCCATATTTCAAATACAAAATATATCGTATATTCGTAATTTGTATTTGAGTGGGTTGAATAATTTGTATCAAAATACTTTATAGGTATGTATTTTTGTAGTTTAAAATATTGACAACTATTTTTGGTAAAACCAATACTTTTGGTTATGTGATGACATAAAAGTGCAAAACATTGAATGTAGCCTCTGACTGGTGCTGACTTATTGTGATAATATTGACATTCAGGAAGATGATCCAGTGCAAGTTGAGTAACTTTAGGTGGGTCAATATAGGGTTCAACATCAAAAAAAATGATACAAAAGGTTTTTTTATGGATTCTGGTACTGTTAGACATGCTAAATAACATACTAAAAATCTAGTAAAATCTGACTTTGAGAAAGGGGTCATTTTCAAGATGGTCACCAAAATGGCTGCCAAGAGGTTACAATAGCTATGGGCCCTATCATGACAGTCAAGAGCACGGCGCAAAGCGTATAATTATCACGATGCAACACTATTCTACTTTAGAATATTGTACACTATTGTACAATATCGTACAATATCGTTATGCCCGTCTCTTTTATTGAGCAACGCACCAAGGGGTGTGGCAATTAACGACCTAAGGAGGGGTCTAGCGCATTATCTAAAAATCGCTATCGTACACTACCTAAAACGCATTACGCCACTGACCAAGAAATACCTGGTCAGAAATCCATGGCGAGTTGTTTATATGTTATTTTAAAGAGACACCAGGCAAGCCTGATGCCTTTTCTCTACAAAACTCCCCCTCGCTCGGTCTGAAGCTCTTTTCCTTTTTGTTTGCATCTTCCGTCAAGGGTTTTCGCTGCTTCTTCGGCGGCTCTGCCATTATACACACGTTTGCAACAATCGCGTTTCGTTAGCCTGCCCCTGTGCTGTGAATGCAGGATGTAAACTGATCCTGCTTCGGTCGGCGGGTACGATACACTGAACTTGCAAGCGGGATATTTTTCCTACAGGCAGTAGGGGCGGGTGAGAGAGTCTTCATTCGCCCTGTAATGAGTCATTTAACCATATACCGACTTACGTAGATGAGTAATTAAACGTTGCCTGGTGTCCCTTTAAGAGTGCATTATCAACAGTGATGGGCGAGTGCACAATTACACCCTGCTTTTCTCGTCCACAGGAACGTGCACCAGCGCACATCCATGTAAAACATTACCAATTACACGATTACAATGGGGAACATAACGCCGCTGACTATCAAAATATCGATGCACTTTTTGAAGGCGCACTGCTTGCTGTTAAAGGGAATGACAGATGTCACTCTCATTAGTTTAAAGGATGTTAAGCCCAAAACACGCCCATGACTAATTAAGAAACATAAGATCCACCTTTTTGCCGGACTTTTGAAAACAAAACCACACCCAATGTGGACTGGACAAACCCCTAAGCTATTTGCTAGTGACCATGCATATTAGACAAATATAGCCCTATATCTCAATTACTATTCAGCCCACAGGGGTGAATCTGAGGACAAATGATGGTCAAATTAAACAATAATATGATTTTAAATGTTAACATTGAACATTTTTGCTCTAGCTTTTTCAGCGATATATTAAAATCAATGTGTTTTAATACAGAGTAAATGCAATATAGGAATATGTACCATGTCCAAGGCATGGAGGAAGATAATACTTAACTGGTATTATATCTCATCTAGAGGGCATATGCTTTTAGAAAATATATAGTTTAGGGTGGTTAATCTGTTTTCCCTGGACATTATAGGCAAAAATGTATCCACTTTACACTAGATTCAGCTTTACAGAATACAGGGCAATGTATTGTGCATGGCATGGAGGAAGATGGGAAATGTCTGAAATTGTGTAATATCTCTTCTAGAGGGTATATGCTTTCAGAAAATATATAGTTTAGGGTGTTTAATTTGTTTTCCCTTGACTGTACATGCCAAAATGTATCTACTGTACACTAGATTCACCTTTGCAGAATAGAGGGCAATATGTTGTGCATGGCATGGAGGAAGATGAGACATGTCTTAACTGGTGTTATATCTCATCTACAAGTAATATGCTTTCAGAAAATATATAGTTTAGGGTATTAATTCTGTTTTTCATAGACAGTATAGGCTAAAATGTATCCGCTTTACACTAGATTCACCTATACAGAATATAGGGCAATGTATGTGCATGGCATGGAGGAAGATGGGAAATATCTTAAATGGTGTTATATCTCCTCTGGAGGGTTTATGCTTTCAGAAAATATATAGTTTAGGGTGTTTAATTTGCTTTCCCTAGACAGTATATGTTAAAATGTGTCCGCTTTACACTAGATTCGCCTATACAGAATGGCAATGTATTGTGCATTGCATGGAGGAAGATGGGACATGTCCTAATTGGTGTCACATCACTTCTAGAGGTTATATGCTTTTAGAAAATATGTAGTTTATGATGTTTAATTTGTTTCCCTTAATAGTGCAGGCCAAAATGTATCAGCTGTTCACTTGATTCGCCTATACAGAATAGAGGAGTATGTATTATGCATGAAGGAAGATGGGACATAAGTTGATTAATGCTATATTTCATGTACAGGGCATATGCTTTTAGAATATGTATAGTTTTGGCTGTTCTATTATTTTGGTAAAACCATGGCCCATGCATAGGCATGCATTTTAATTATTAAGCTTAAACTATATTTATTAGTATAGCATGCACCTTTTGCCAGACGTCACAACAGTCACCTCTTTGGAGGCTAGCTGCAGTTATCTGCACCTTTCTGTCGAATTTGGACATTATCATGTCCATCTTCAACTTTGCCTTTATAATTTTCCTTTATTCATTCACTTACATAAACATACTGTGCTGTCTGATTACTGTTTTAGCCAAAATTGTGCAAAGTAAAGAGGCATCATACAGGCCCCTCTGACTGGATAGACAGTCTCTCAGTCAACCCCCGGGCAAGAGGTCAATTACTATAAGTCTATAAGTCTTGGAAAATGATGGACTGATACTTTCGTGTGATAGGCCTACTGTATATGATTCAGTGGCCTCTAAATCAGACCACCAAAAACACTTTCCTAGGCTAAATAATGCTTAACTATGTGTTTGTACAACTTTAACATTGTGGAACACTTACATGCAAAAACACACTGGCTCTATTTAAAGACGCAACAACCATTTCCATTGATTCAAAGGGCCAAAATGTAAAAATAGACACCAATTAGCAACAAACCAGTCTGAAATAAGCCTGAGAAATGTACTAACTCTTTGAAAATAAAAGAATGTTCCTCAACAATGCAATATTCTAAAATCCCATGTTAAGTTAGATGGGGTCAGATATTCTTTAGAATGCTTATTCTATAACATTCTAATTACAGTTTTGTCAGTATTTGCTGAAGGATAATGCATAAAACAGCCCTCATTTTAACATATTTCCACCAACTGGATTTTCATGGACTTTTACTATGGTGTTTAGATCACCAATTGAAATATAAAAATGTGAAAATAAATTCTGTTGCAATTAGTTTTGGGTCAGACCTTACTTTGCCTGGACTATAAGAGCGGGGACAGCATCTGATGACGCATACGGGCTGTTAGGCATGTTTATGGACAGCCAGAAGATGGGCGAAGAGCGGGACAGAGTTTTGGCATGTTTCTGGCTAACCAAAAGACTCAGCAAAGACCGGGAATTTTCAAACTTTCTACTCGGACAAGACCCAGCCTAGCCCCCAGTTCGACCAGCGATCGCAGTTGAGGTATGTATTATGTCTCCATTCATCTTTTAACTTTTAAATTCAGGAAAATGTATTCAATAACCTTGGTCAAGCAACTGTACAGCCTACTTTTTAAACATGTTAAACACATTTACATGTTATTAATTTACTCGTAGTAACATTGGATTTGCTGTTATTGTTGTGAGACAGTTAGAAGCTAACGTTAGCCGTTCCCATGATACTGTTAACGTTAGATGTTCCCACAACGATATTCCTGCAGCTCTTGTAGCCTGTTATGGTTAATAAGGATTAGATAATTAGAACAAGAAATAGCAAATACCTGCCTATTACGAAACAAGATTGTGGTTTAGAGAGGTAATTGAGCCGATAGCCAGGGTTAGCGGGGAGCTCCCAGTTAGCTATATTGCCAGTTTTGTGGGCCTCTTACAGACACAAAATGCAATTGAAATTTCGGTGCAACATGAACAACAAGATGCATTTAACGTTGAACCCCTAGGGATCAATAAAGTATATATCTATCTATCTATACTGTATATCTATCTATCTATTTTTATCTCATACATTGCGAAGAAATCGTTTAAATTCAAAGTTTGTACTGTCACCGACCTATGTTCCTATGGTTTCTTCGCAATGTATTCATTGAGTTAAATGTTTCTTCGCAATGTATTCATGAGTTAAAAACGCATCTTGTTGTCACGTAAGGCCCTGTTCATGTTGCACCTCTGTTAAGAGGCACAAAGACACTCCAGATCATGCCCCTAAAACGTCGTTTTTGTACCCCCCTTTCACTGCAGTTAAACTAATCATGGTTTCCGGTTGTTTTCTGTTTTGTTCTTAGTGCAGTCAGCACCCAGCCCCCCAGCCATCCAGCCGCCCAGCACCCAGTTTCACCAATAATGACTGGATGCAGCCTGCGGGACGGGGCGGAGACATCCACATCCACATCCAAGTGCGACGTCACATGCTACTTCATTACGTATCGACATTGAGCGTCAGTGTTTTCCGGAGGTTCCAGAGTAAACATTCGCTTCGCTAATGCCAGCATTAATGCTTGCAGTAAAACGAAACCGCTGTTTGCACCTTCTGCTTGTAGCATATCTCTTTCTCTCTAACCTCATACACTAAACACTAACAACTTTAGACCTACTGCATTAAAGTAGGCTAGGACAGTCTAAGAAATTGACGGCTTAGTTACAAAGTGACATAGCCTACACAACTTGAACAATATCAACAATTAGTCTTGGTAGCCTATTAACTCCGTGTAGCCTATTAAATACATGACACCGTTAAATAGAATAATGATTTTAATATTTTAGCAGTAGGCTATAAATAACATTTAAACAGCAATATATAAATAACATTGGTAATATAAATATATTAAATAACAATAAGACCAACAATGTTAATAATATTACGTATGTTATGGCTAGACCAGCCATTACATGAAATATTTAAACAGCATTGATAATATAAATACAATATGCTAATTTAAACACAACAGATAACATTAATAATATACATATATATTATAGCACAGCTTTATAGCACAATATATATAAAATGCATAAGCCTACAACAACAACATATAACATTCATATATTACTGCTCATTATTGGCCAAACTCTCCTTCCTTCTCTGCCTTTCCTGTCACCCCCCCCCCTCTAGGTCGGCTGCCCCTTTTAAAAACACGGACACCTCCTTCTGAATGATGTCTTCTCTGACATCCCGGGGTTGGTGGATTCTTGCGTCCAGCTCCTGAACAGGGGGTTATGGGGGATGGGAGTGTCAACAGAATAAATAAAGCTTTATTGCTGAACATTTAGATGTTACAAAGTTGTAAGATTGTCATTTTACAAAACGTCTCTCATAGTTTACTTTATCATGTTATAGTAGCCATGTCGTATTGTTTCACATGTTCAAAACACTGATTAGAATTAGTAGGATTTTGTGGATAACCAGGCCATTATGTGAAACCACCCTGTGCCTGCTACTCAACACCATTTTCTTTATTCAATATGCGCCTCTATTATCTCAAAGGAAGGTCAAAGTCATACCACCATTTGGTGTACACCTAATAACAGAATATGAACAGTGTTAATATTTGTTTCCTTACCAGAATTTTGAGTGTTTGCAATGTCAATATAATGGCTCTTACAACAAGCTCATCTTAAACAGTTACATCCAAATTTTGACCATGTCATTACTAACTTTTACAACACACAGTGCCTATAAAAACATTCATGCCCTTGGCTTGGATAGGTAGATAGACATGGGCAGATTTCTAGAAAGTAATGTTAACTAATAAAAATGTATCCTGTAGAATAAGTGGTTGCATATTCACCCCCTTAAAGTGACTGACCTAACTTAATAGTCCTGCCCATTTGTCTCATACAGTAATTAGTGAAATGAAGATTGCCTTGTTCAGTAGTAGTACAAAGACACCCGAGTCTGGAAGGTCCAGTCACTAGTTAATCAGTATTCAAGGCTACAATCCCACCATGAAGACAAAAGAAAAGCAACTCAATCCATCAGTAAGGAATATAAAGGCTTGTAAAGGTAAATTATATTGACCTTGATTTAATTTATCAAATCAATAAAAGGGAAGATATTCAATGGGATGAATCGTTATTATTTTCAAACATTATTTTCTGTTTTAAATCAACTTACTGTGCAACACCGTTTTCATTTGTAGTGTCTTGAAAGACACCTTTCCCCCTTGACCTGTCCAATTCAATTGCAAAGCCAAGGATTTGCTCAATAGCCTCCCCATTATACGCTTGATGGGTGTTTTCCCACCCATCACTGCAAGCATATTCATCTGGCAAAGAAGTCACACAAACATGACAAATATTATTGCAATAATTTCCAGACACCTTACTCCTCTTCACTTTCTACATGTATACCAATCAACAATAACATTATAACCACTGATAGAACTCCACTAAGCAATGGAGGAAGGTGGCCTAGGTCTGATGCACGTTTTCTTTTACATCATGTAGATGGCTGGAAGTGTGTGCGTTTACCTGGGGGAGCTTAAGGCACCAGGATGCACTACCTGCTAAAGCATTGTTACAGACCGTGTACACCCTTGCATGGAAATGGTTTTCTCTGATGGCATTGGCCTTTTTCAACAGGATAATGCACCCTACCACCAGGCAAATAAAGTTTACGGAATAGTTTGAGGAACACAACAATGAGTTCAAATTAGACCCCGGGCTGTATTTTGGACACCAGCGCATGGCGTAAAACTCATTTTTCACCCACGCAAAGTTTAATTCGGTATTTTGCACGTTTATTTTTTAAACATTGCGCCCAGGGGTGTGCCAATTAACAACCTAGGGAGGGGCCTGGCGCGTTGTCTAAAAATCACTATCGTACACCACCTAAACCTGGTCAGAAGTCAATGGCGAGTTGTTCATATGCTATTTTAAGAGCGCATGTCAACAGTCATATTGGCAGGTGCACGCACCATCCTTTATCATTCACACCAGCGCACGTCCATGCAAAGCATTACAAATTGCACGATTACAATGGGAAACATAATTAGAATAAAGATATTACGAAATACTGTACATCTCATGATGAGTAGTTATTCACCATCATTTGCAAATTGGTAATGACTGTTAAAACTGATTAGGGGAGAGGCGAGAGACACGTATGGAGCACAGCTGAAGACGCACCGTCACGAGATATAAGCAACTCCTCTGCAGGATAAATGTTGTTTTATTCGGTCATTTGAGCAATAGGGTAAGTGTTGCTTTTTCCAGCCTATGTTTTCGGTGGTAACCCATTGTCAGTCAATAGTAAAAGTAACTGCATAATAATTTGATTTCATATCATAGCTATGCAGATGACACACAAATTTACTTAGCTCTATCACCAAACAACTATGGTCCTCTTGAATCTATGTGTCAGTGTATAGAACAAATCAACACCTGGATGTCTCAAAATTTTCTTCAGCTGAACAAAGAAAAAACTGAAGTAATTATATTTGGTAAAAATGAGGAAAGACTTAGGGTTGCCACTCTCCTTGACACAAAAGGGTTGAAGGCAAAGGATACTGTTAAAAACCTTGGTGTATTAATTGACAGTGATCTAAATTTCAACAGCCACATGAAAGCGATAACTAAATCAGCTTTTTACCACCTCAAAAATATTTTCAAACTCAGAGGGCTGATGTCAAAACATGACTTAGAAAAACTCATTCATGCATTTATCTCCAGCAGGGTTGATTACTGCAATGGACTGTTCACAGGCCTTCCTAAAAAGACTATTAAACAGCTTCAGGTGATACAAAATGCAGCAGCTAGGACTCTAACAAAAACTAAAAGAACTGACCACATTACTCCAATTCTTAAGTCCTTGCACTGGCTTCCAGTAAGTCACAGAATTGACTTTAAAGCACTATTGCTTGTTTATAAATCAGTAAATGGAGCAGGACCTAAATACTTGTCAGACATGCTTCAGCAGTACACACCTTCTCGTCCTCTCAGGTCCCAGGTGAAAAACCTGCTAGTAAAACCTACAGTTAGAACTAAACATGGTGAAGCAGCTTTTAGCTGCTATGCGGCTCAGCTGTGGAACCAACTTTCGGATGACATTAAAAAGGCCCCAACTGTAGCCAGTTTTAAATCTAGACTTAAGACCAAACTGTTCTCAGACGCTTTCTGCTAACTGTGCCGAGTTACAAATTCTGAATCTGCCTCGATAATTATTCTACTTTGTCTTTTATTACTTTTTTTACTACTTTTGCCTTTGTTTTTGCTTACTAATTATTCTTTATTTTTAAATGATTTTACCTTGTGTTTTATGTTTTCCTTTTATTATGATCTTTACCTTTTAACTATTCTTTGACTATATTGCCCTTCTATGCTTTTATTTGTTATTATCGTTTGGTTTTGTTTATGTAAAGCACATTGAATGACCTCTGTGTATGAAATGTGCTATATAAATAAACTTGACTTGACTTTGTGTCAGGCGCCCGATGTTTGATAACAAAACCACTCCCAATGTGGACTGGACAAACCCCTAAGCTATTCGCCAATGTACCATGCATTTTACACCGTCAAAATAGAGCCCCTTAAAGGTTTTCACCAACTCAGACCCCCCAGTATATAAATAATATAAAAATATAAAAATCATTTTGAGCCTGGTTTTATCACACAATCTGATTTTGTTTGTAAGCAAATGAGCACATATTTCATGAGATAGGGCAGGCTTAGTGACAATAACCCTATATGGTTGTCTATACAAGTATACATTAGTGCTGTCAAAATGAATTATTAATCCAGGTGATTAAAAAATGATTGGTTTGTTTGGAGGGAGGGGCCAAAGAACCTTCAGAGGATGACTTCCTTTTAAGGGCTGCTGAAGTAAGTTGTGTGTACCTCTATAGACTGGTTGGGTGTTTCTTCTGTGGAGAAAATGAATGCACAGGCAGAGATTGAGATTAATATTTCTCTCAAACTAGAAGCTCAGACTATCTAGGACTTTCGCTGTGTTAAATAGCATACTTGAAGGTTATGAATTAAGGTCAAACTACAAGTTAGGGAGCTTCACTGGTGGTCTATTATGTTGAGCAGACCAGAATATTGCCACTTAAAGCTGTTTTAAGACCACAAGCAGCTGCTGGCATGACTGAAAAGTAACATTATTGATGATATAGTCCAACACCAACTATATTAATTTTAAACAGCATTTGGCTGATAGTTGGTAGTTGGGCCCCATTCAGGCGCACGCACTCTCATACACAGACAGGATCATGCCTGCCCTTAGTATGCTTTATCAACTAGCTGTAGAATAGCTTGCACAATTAACTTACAAATATTGCATATAGCTATAACATAAGCTCAGATAACTAGCAAGCAACCATGGCATGTCTTGGCATGTACCTAGCCATAGCATACATTGCAAATTTACCATTAGTACGTTAGGTTATTACAATATTTTGTCAGTAATCGACTGATAATAAGAAACTCTCGGCTTACCTCAATATGGTTTTTCACGGCGAGTTTTTGAAAGCCTTAGCTCGTGGTACTTGGGTGCGCAGAGCTTGCAGCAGTGCATCCGAAAGGACTGGAGTTGTTTTTCCATCCAACCATTTTCGAAAAGTTCTTCCAGGGATGTAGCCTACAAGGATTGCCTAGGTCTTCCTGACTACCAACCTCTTCGCTAGTGCTTGGTTGGGACATTTCGCTCAGGTTCTCTTCTCTGCCATGGACATCTTTGTAGGCTACTTTGCTACGTTTGCTATGTCCTTGTTGGAGAGTAATGATTTGTGTCACGTTCAGGTGGTGTGACGGATCGCGTACAAACCAATAGTGTCAGAATGGGATATGTTTATACTTCTCGTCCAACCACAATCAAATTCTCTCTATCTGGATTCAACAATGAGTCGGAATGAAAACAAGCCGAAATGAATTAGGAGTGACGAGGAGGCTATTTTTAAAATGAAGGAGTAGAAAGTACAAATACTTGCTTGAAAATGTAGAGTAGAAGTAAAAAGTCGGCTCAAAAATAATTACTCCAGTAAAGTATAGATACCCAAAATGTCTACTTAAGTAATGTAACGAAGGATTTGTACTTCGTTACTTGACACCTCTGCAAACTACTGCTAAAAGTAATTTACTACAAGCGCTACCAGCGAATGTCTAATGAGAAGTTCCGCACATGCGCAGAACAAATGTGACGTAGCACATGGATGTGGATGTGGATGTCCCCGCCCCGTCCCGCAGGCTGCAGCCAGAGGCTTCTCGACGGGGCGGAGACATCCACATCCACATCCAAGTGCGACGTCACATGCTACTTCATTACGTATCGACATTGAGCGTCAGTGTTTTCCGGAGGTTCCAGAGTAAACATTCGCTTCGCTAATGCCAGCATTAATGCTTGCAGTAAAACGAAACCGCTGTTTGCACCTTCTGCTTGTAGCATATCTCTTTCTCTCTAACCTCATACACTAAACACTAACAACTTTAGACCTACTGCATTAAAGTAGGCTAGGACAGTCTAAGAAATTGACGGCTTAGTTACAAAGTGACATAGCCTACACAACTTGAACAATATCAACAATTAGTCTTGGTAGCCTATTAAATACATGACACCGTTAAATAGAATAATGATTTTAATATTTTAGCAGTAGGCTATAAATAACATTTAAACAGCAATATATAAATAACATTGGTAATATAAATATATTAAATAACAATAAGACCAACAATGTTAATAATATTACGTATGTTATGGCTAGACCAGCCATTACATGAAATATTTAAACAGCATTGATAATATAAATACAATATGCTAATTTAAACACAACAGATAACATTAATAATATACATATATATTATAGCACAGCTTTATAGCACAATATATATAAAATGCATAAGCCTACAACAACAACATATAACATTCATATATTACTGCTCATTATTGGCCAAACTCTCCTTCCTTCTCTGCCTTTCCTGTCACCCCCCCCCCTCTAGGTCGGCTGCCCCTTTTAAAAACACGGACACCTCCTTCTGAATGATGTCTTCTCTGACATCCCGGGGTTGGTGGATTCTTGCGTCCAGCTCCTGAACAGGGGGTTATGGGGGATGGGAGTGTCAACAGAATAAATAAAGCTTTATTGCTGAACATTTAGATGTTACAAAGTTGTAAGATTGTCATTTTACAAAACGTCTCTCATAGTTTACTTTATCATGTTATAGTAGCCATGTCGTATTGTTTCACATGTTCAAAACACTGATTAGAATTAGTAGGATTTTGTGGATAACCAGGCCATTATGTGAAACCACCCTGTGCCTGCTACTCAACACCATTTTCTTTATTCAATATGCGCCTCTATTATCTCAAAGGAAGGTCAAAGTCATACCACCATTTGGTGTACACCTAATAACAGAATATGAACAGTGTTAATATTTGTTTCCTTACCAGAATTTTGAGTGTTTGCAATGTCAATATAATGGCTCTTACAACAAGCTCATCTTAAACAGTTACATCCAAATTTTGACCATGTCATTACTAACTTTTACAACACACAGTGCCTATAAAAACATTCATGCCCTTGGCTTGGATAGGTAGATAGACATGGGCAGATTTCTAGAAAGTAATGTTAACTAATAAAAATGTATCCTGTAGAATAAGTGGTTGCATATTCACCCCCTTAAAGTGACTGACCTAACTTAATAGTCCTGCCCATTTGTCTCATACAGTAATTAGTGAAATGAAGATTGCCTTGTTCAGTAGTAGTACAAAGACACCCGAGTCTGGAAGGTCCAGTCACTAGTTAATCAGTATTCAAGGCTACAATCCCACCATGAAGACAAAAGAAAAGCAACTCAATCCATCAGTAAGGAATATAAAGGCTTGTAAAGGTAAATTATATTGACCTTGATTTAATTTATCAAATCAATAAAAGGGAAGATATTCAATGGGATGAATCGTTATTATTTTCAAACATTATTTTCTGTTTTAAATCAACTTACTGTGCAACACCGTTTTCATTTGTAGTGTCTTGAAAGACACCTTTCCCCCTTGACCTGTCCAATTCAATTGCAAAGCCAAGGATTTGCTCAATAGCCTCCCCATTATACGCTTGATGGGTGTTTTCCCACCCATCACTGCAAGCATATTCATCTGGCAAAGAAGTCACACAAACATGACAAATATTATTGCAATAATTTCCAGACACCTTACTCCTCTTCACTTTCTACATGTATACCAATCAACAATAACATTATAACCACTGATAGAACTCCACTAAGCAATGGAGGAAGGTGGCCTAGGTCTGATGCACGTTTTCTTTTACATCATGTAGATGGCTGGAAGTGTGTGCGTTTACCTGGGGGAGCTTAAGGCACCAGGATGCACTACCTGCTAAAGCATTGTTACAGACCGTGTACACCCTTGCATGGAAATGGTTTTCTCTGATGGCATTGGCCTTTTTCAACAGGATAATGCACCCTACCACCAGGCAAATAAAGTTTACGGAATAGTTTGAGGAACACAACAATGAGTTCAAATTAGACCCCGGGCTGTATTTTGGACACCAGCGCATGGCGTAAAACTCATTTTTCACCCACGCAAAGTTTAATTCGGTATTTTGCACGTTTATTTTTTAAACATTGCGCCCAGGGGTGTGCCAATTAACAACCTAGGGAGGGGCCTGGCGCGTTGTCTAAAAATCACTATCGTACACCACCTAAACCTGGTCAGAAGTCAATGGCGAGTTGTTCATATGCTATTTTAAGAGCGCATGTCAACAGTCATATTGGCAGGTGCACGCACCATCCTTTATCATTCACACCAGCGCACGTCCATGCAAAGCATTACAAATTGCACGATTACAATGGGAAACATAATTAGAATAAAGATATTACGAAATACTGTACATCTCATGATGAGTAGTTATTCACCATCATTTGCAAATTGGTAATGACTGTTAAAACTGATTAGGGGAGAGGCGAGAGACACGTATGGAGCACAGCTGAAGACGCACCGTCACGAGATATAAGCAACTCCTCTGCAGGATAAATGTTGTTTTATTCGGTCATTTGAGCAATAGGGTAAGTGTTGCTTTTTCCAGCCTATGTTTTCGGTGGTAACCCATTGTCAGTCAATAGTAAAAGTAACTGCATAATAATTTGATTTCATATCATAGCTATGCAGATGACACACAAATTTACTTAGCTCTATCACCAAACAACTATGGTCCTCTTGAATCTATGTGTCAGTGTATAGAACAAATCAACACCTGGATGTCTCAAAATTTTCTTCAGCTGAACAAAGAAAAAACTGAAGTAATTATATTTGGTAAAAATGAGGAAAGACTTAGGGTTGCCACTCTCCTTGACACAAAAGGGTTGAAGGCAAAGGATACTGTTAAAAACCTTGGTGTATTAATTGACAGTGATCTAAATTTCAACAGCCACATGAAAGCGATAACTAAATCAGCTTTTTACCACCTCAAAAATATTTTCAAACTCAGAGGGCTGATGTCAAAACATGACTTAGAAAAACTCATTCATGCATTTATCTCCAGCAGGGTTGATTACTGCAATGGACTGTTCACAGGCCTTCCTAAAAAGACTATTAAACAGCTTCAGGTGATACAAAATGCAGCAGCTAGGACTCTAACAAAAACTAAAAGAACTGACCACATTACTCCAATTCTTAAGTCCTTGCACTGGCTTCCAGTAAGTCACAGAATTGACTTTAAAGCACTATTGCTTGTTTATAAATCAGTAAATGGAGCAGGACCTAAATACTTGTCAGACATGCTTCAGCAGTACACACCTTCTCGTCCTCTCAGGTCCCAGGTGAAAAACCTGCTAGTAAAACCTACAGTTAGAACTAAACATGGTGAAGCAGCTTTTAGCTGCTATGCGGCTCAGCTGTGGAACCAACTTTCGGATGACATTAAAAAGGCCCCAACTGTAGCCAGTTTTAAATCTAGACTTAAGACCAAACTGTTCTCAGACGCTTTCTGCTAACTGTGCCGAGTTACAAATTCTGAATCTGCCTCGATAATTATTCTACTTTGTCTTTTATTACTTTTTTTACTACTTTTGCCTTTGTTTTTGCTTACTAATTATTCTTTATTTTTAAATGATTTTACCTTGTGTTTTATGTTTTCCTTTTATTATGATCTTTACCTTTTAACTATTCTTTGACTATATTGCCCTTCTATGCTTTTATTTGTTATTATCGTTTGGTTTTGTTTATGTAAAGCACATTGAATGACCTCTGTGTATGAAATGTGCTATATAAATAAACTTGACTTGACTTTGTGTCAGGCGCCCGATGTTTGATAACAAAACCACTCCCAATGTGGACTGGACAAACCCCTAAGCTATTCGCCAATGTACCATGCATTTTACACCGTCAAAATAGAGCCCCTTAAAGGTTTTCACCAACTCAGACCCCCCAGTATATAAATAATATAAAAATATAAAAATCATTTTGAGCCTGGTTTTATCACACAATCTGATTTTGTTTGTAAGCAAATGAGCACATATTTCATGAGATAGGGCAGGCTTAGTGACAATAACCCTATATGGTTGTCTATACAAGTATACATTAGTGCTGTCAAAATGAATTATTAATCCAGGTGATTAAAAAATGATTGGTTTGTTTGGAGGGAGGGGCCAAAGAACCTTCAGAGGATGACTTCCTTTTAAGGGCTGCTGAAGTAAGTTGTGTGTACCTCTATAGACTGGTTGGGTGTTTCTTCTGTGGAGAAAATGAATGCACAGGCAGAGATTGAGATTAATATTTCTCTCAAACTAGAAGCTCAGACTATCTAGGACTTTCGCTGTGTTAAATAGCATACTTGAAGGTTATGAATTAAGGTCAAACTACAAGTTAGGGAGCTTCACTGGTGGTCTATTATGTTGAGCAGACCAGAATATTGCCACTTAAAGCTGTTTTAAGACCACAAGCAGCTGCTGGCATGACTGAAAAGTAACATTATTGATGATATAGTCCAACACCAACTATATTAATTTTAAACAGCATTTGGCTGATAGTTGGTAGTTGGGCCCCATTCAGGCGCACGCACTCTCATACACAGACAGGATCATGCCTGCCCTTAGTATGCTTTATCAACTAGCTGTAGAATAGCTTGCACAATTAACTTACAAATATTGCATATAGCTATAACATAAGCTCAGATAACTAGCAAGCAACCATGGCATGTCTTGGCATGTACCTAGCCATAGCATACATTGCAAATTTACCATTAGTACGTTAGGTTATTACAATATTTTGTCAGTAATCGACTGATAATAAGAAACTCTCGGCTTACCTCAATATGGTTTTTCACGGCGAGTTTTTGAAAGCCTTAGCTCGTGGTACTTGGGTGCGCAGAGCTTGCAGCAGTGCATCCGAAAGGACTGGAGTTGTTTTTCCATCCAACCATTTTCGAAAAGTTCTTCCAGGGATGTAGCCTACAAGGATTGCCTAGGTCTTCCTGACTACCAACCTCTTCGCTAGTGCTTGGTTGGGACATTTCGCTCAGGTTCTCTTCTCTGCCATGGACATCTTTGTAGGCTACTTTGCTACGTTTGCTATGTCCTTGTTGGAGAGTAATGATTTGTGTCACGTTCAGGTGGTGTGACGGATCGCGTACAAACCAATAGTGTCAGAATGGGATATGTTTATACTTCTCGTCCAACCACAATCAAATTCTCTCTATCTGGATTCAACAATGAGTCGGAATGAAAACAAGCCGAAATGAATTAGGAGTGACGAGGAGGCTATTTTTAAAATGAAGGAGTAGAAAGTACAAATACTTGCTTGAAAATGTAGAGTAGAAGTAAAAAGTCGGCTCAAAAATAATTACTCCAGTAAAGTATAGATACCCAAAATGTCTACTTAAGTAATGTAACGAAGGATTTGTACTTCGTTACTTGACACCTCTGCAAACTACTGCTAAAAGTAATTTACTACAAGCGCTACCAGCGAATGTCTAATGAGAAGTTCCGCACATGCGCAGAACAAATGTGACGTAGCACATGGATGTGGATGTGGATGTCCCCGCCCCGTCCCGCAGGCTGCAGCCAGAGGCTTCTCAGTTTCACAGCTACCCAGCCGCCCAACTGTCCAGCCACAGGCACCAGCCATCCAGCACCCAGATACCCAGCCAGCCACCCAGCTGTCCAGCCACAGGCACCCAGCCATCCAGCACCCCAGCTACCCAGCCATCCAGCACCCTACCAAAACATATAATAAAGCATAATGAAATGTATTTAATTTTCCTGTGTTTTTTAACAGATACATACGCATATATAATGTACAACATAATTTAAGTATATAGTGAACCTAGACTAACCATTACATTATCAGCAATTAAGTCACAATTACCAGCAATAAAGTCATACAGACAGCTGAATAAATTAAAATAAATAATACAAATAAATAATAATAAAAAAATAATAATAAATACATAATTTCTATGTAAAAGCAAACATGTGGCACAATTATGGTATCATTTAGGGTCAGTTATGGCTACATTTTGGCTGGATTATGGGATTTAGGATTCTTTTTGGGACATTTAAGGCTATAGTTTGGAAATCCAAAATTGGTTTTGGGTGAGCTTTGGCCTACTTTTGGTTGATTTTGGCATGCCAAATTTGGGCCATTTAGGGCCCATACATCCACCCAGAGCTTTACCAAAATGGCAAGCCAGTTTTGGGCCAAATCTGAGCCATAATAATTTTGCTATCTGGGGAGGTACATGGCAGGCGCCCCACAGAACGGTTTCATTTTGAGAGGTAGATATCCATGCTCTGGCACCCTCTCTGCGATGCGTTCGTCCCCCAGTTTCATGCGCCAGTTTCATGAGCTTTTATGACAAAACCGTGACTGAACAAACTACATCCTAATAGAAAACTGTTAGCTTTCCTGGTATCAAATGACAAATGGTATCAGTTAGGCATAGCACAACATAAATTGTGCTGGCGACCCAAATAAAATCTCCTGCGACCCACCCGTGGGTCACGACCCAGACTTTGGGAAACACTGATCTATATGCCCACTTCTGAATTGGGTTGCATCTGTAGGCCTTTCTATGAACTCAAAATAGGCTATTTAATTATTTCAACTAATTTCAGACATTCCGCAAGCTACTAATCCTCCGTAACACATATTTGAAGAACATGTGGGAATAAAACCTTACTTTTAGGCATTTAGGCTACCCGATCTGCAATACGTTGCCAACAGCGTTGCTTTGTTCAATGCCGACGTATTTGATTTTTGTCAGAGTGGGTTTCAATTCCTCATAACTTGTCATAATAATTGTGCATTCCTCATCCTTAACATAAGGTGATCGCGTCACCATTGAAAGTGGTGACTTGCGCTGCAACCCGCCCCTTTTATGTGAACGCGCACAAACTCCAATTAGGTTAACCCCGGCTCAACAAATCAACCTCATAATCAGCGTCGTAGTACCGATTAACACCACTTAAGATAACCAGGTTTTGTCAAACCCGGTTTAACAAAGTAACCCTGGGTTACATCTGGGTAGGTTAAGCTCCCTTCATAGTACAGGCCCCAGAAGCCAACAATCATGTAAGACCTTGTGCACCTGAAAACTGTGCGTAGTATATTTGTTTCAGTAGGCTACTTTCTATCTGCTTTCAATTTGCAATCTCGTTTTTGTTTAGGCTATCTTGCTTGAGGAGCCCACCGCTAGAATCATTGGTCAGTAGTTAGAACTGAGGGGTATTCCAGAAAGCAGGTTTACTGGCTTAACTGGGTATGTTAACCCAGAGTTAGCGGTAAACCTGGGATTTCAGTTCCAGAAAGCTCAAAAATGATCAGGCTATGTAAGTAACTATGGTAACATAGGCTCTGAACTGAACTGGGTATGTAAACCCAGAGAAAACGATAAACCTGGGATTTCAGTTCCAGAAAGCTCAAAAATGATCACGCTATGTAAGTAACTATGGTAACATAGGCTCTGAACTTAACCTGGTAGGGGGTAGGTTTTGTTCAGGTTATGTTCAAATATGTTCGGTTATTTCAGTGCATGTTCAATCAGGCCGATATTTTTACACTTGTCACACAATGGCCTTTCATTTTGACGAAGGTCCGATTGACAAAGAAGCACAAAATAATGTAATTTTCATCCGTGCAATTCACCGTTAGAGGGCGATAAGACCACGACATCACATGCCTATCCATTCTTTTCCAAACGAGTTTTTCAAGAGCGCTAGAGTTTTTCAGCTGAATCCTAATATAGGCTAGGTTCTACTTGAAAAGCATTCTCCATCCCTACATTACACATGGTGGATTAGAATAGAATAAAATAAATCTTTAATGTAGGCTAGCTAGCCTACACCATAGTGGACATTTGTGTTTGGCTCACCAAACAGATGGACAAACATCTCAGACACATTGAAGATATAATTAAAACAAGTACAGTACAAAAAAGGGGAAACATAGCCTAGAAAATGAATAAATAAGTTTAAATATAGCTGTACAGCTCAGTCGGGTATGCATGTTGTCACTAAGTTTGGTTAAGAATGCTGATGGCATTTGGGATAAAATATTTTTTTAATAGGCTACACACGCTCTCCGACTGGGAGTTTTTGTAGTGTTGGAGACGCAGAGCATATCGGCAAGCTGCCGGTCGGTACGTAAAGTTTGTCTTGCGCTAAAGCAGTTCCTGGACACAAACCCACGAGGATCATTACAGTGTAGTTTCACCAACTGGCAGGTCAGCATCACTTATTACATTTTCCAAATGTGCACCGAAATGTGTCCAATACCATGCCTTCCGACATTCACCCTTCCGATGATGGAGCGCAAAAGTTTAACTTGGCCCACAGCTGCAGGATATATAGAAAGGATATATAGAAATAGAAAATTACACTTGGGATTCTCAAAGAATTCTATGGCCCACTCAATCTGTTACAACTAGGCTAGTTTAAGAAAGCATCATTCAAAGCAGTCAATACAATACGTGATGTCCAGTGAATTATTTAATTGTTCTTTTGACATTAAATAGGCTATCTTAAATATGCGCATTTACACGGTCAGTTAGGCTATTCTCTGCCAAGCAAGGTCTCCGACACAGGCGCTTAAGTATTGCTCTTTTTTTGTTATTACAGTTCTCTCCTCCTCGTAAGCCTCGACTACTCCGCCTCTGAAAAATACGGTGCTCTTCCTTTTGCCGGTTTCACTCATGGTTTCGACTCTCAATAGATGATGCCTTTATAAGTTCGCCGTGAAGGCGCACAACTCTAGGTTATCTAACACAGGGTTGATTTAACTAACTGGTAACCCGTGTTTTGGAACCGACAGCTCGGGTTTAGTCGCCACAGGTTCAGACAACCCAGAGGTTAAGTTTTATCTCAGTGTTTGTTAAACCTCCTTTCTGGAATACCCCTCTGATTTGTCTCTGCCTGTGAAAATTTGGGCCTTGCAGCCCACATCCACACAGGATGGTGGCGACAAGGACACACTGAGGTTGGGTGGTGATGGGGTGAAGACACCGCAAACAGCAACCGTGGATTGTGGTGAGAAGTGCAGGTTTATTTACAGTGCTAAAAAAATACGTGTTCCGGCACAATTGCAACAAAAAAGACAAAATCAATATCAACCAACCGGTTTCTTACTTCCAATAGCGCAATGAATTCAACACTCCGTATACAACCTAACACCCCTCAGACTCTCTCACAAGACTCTCCCACCAAGGCAGAAAAGCCTTGCTTTAAATAAAGCCAACCAATTAGGGGCCAATTGGTTGATACCACTATACGGGGGAATCTGCTCAGCACATGTACAATCAAACACTTATCATACACATACATACAGTAGAAACAATAAAGCAACATACATTTCACCATTATTAACAACATTATATATCCCTAATAAAATAATAGTATCACCGCGATACATACAAGCGGGGGGGGGGGGGGGGGGGGGGGGGCAAACTAGCCTGGAAAATCCAGACCCTGGTAATCTAGAAAGATTAAGGGTCTGGCCACGAACAATGTAATGGCCCAACTCGAGGGGCGGCAACAAGCATGCATTTAAAAATCTCACTGCATGCCATTGGATGCCAACACTAGACCATGTTTACTCTGAATGATTTCGGACTTCGACGCAATCGGATAACACTACGACTAATGTGTACTGTCCCCCAACGTTGCAGCGCTGTCTTCATCAGTTTAGCTGGTTCCCCGGGATATCGGGGTAAAAGTAACGTGCATCATTGCTCATTGCCAGAGTGTCTCGCAGAGACAATTCCATTGTGTTCTCGCGAGAACTCTGGATTTCCAGGGTAGGGGCAAACACCACCGTTTAGGGTGTTTAGGGAGTTTAGGGTGACACGTCCCCCCTGTCTACCCCATAATAACGCCCCTGGGAGAGAGATCAAGTCCATATCAAATCTATTTGTCATTCATTCATTATTAATATTCATCCTGCACTTTGCGTGTAATATTAATCGTTTGTAGCCTACTTACCTCATGCCTGTGATAGCGATAACTGTGTTTTTGGTAGTTAGCTGCCACCATCTGCTGGACTTTGGTAGTTAACTGCCACCATCTGCTGGACTGAAGTGTGATGGCAAGTGTACCCTGTAGCCTCGTTCTGGCCGCCGGGTGAATAAGGTGAATACATAGATATTAGAAACTATACCACATTTGGCTCCAGAACGTACGTAAATAGCGACGCCATCTTGGTGGGGGCAACAATCACTGGAGGCCAATGGAGGAGCATGTGAAATCAGACAGGTGTCTGTGATTGGCTGCAAGTGTTGCCCATAGACAATAAAGGTGCTGCCCCCAGCAATATGGCGGCCACGTTTACGATGTCACCTAATAGAACTCTACAGACAATGTGGTATCTAATCTAATTAGGCAGGATAGTGGAGATTGACAGGAAGTGAGTGAGAGAGAGTCGGGGTGGGATCCGGAAAAGACTACGGGGCGGGAATCGAACCCGGGTCGCCGGCGTACGGTGCAGGTGCCCCAGCCAGTCGCACCACTGCTGGGGCTGGTATCTAGCTTTCTAATATGGGGGATTAGACCTCTGAAGTTCGCCTACAAAAAAGAACCAAAACGGCCATCTTTTCCCATATAAGGATCATCCAGGTGTTACAGTTTTTTCTGATTGCTTAAGCACATTTTATGTACTATTTTTGCAAAACTCTACACACAAATAGGAAAACCTTTCACCCAATCAGCAAAACATTGTAGTTCTCTTGCAAAAGCTAACACACCTTTCTCAACTCTTCAAGTCAAGTCGGCTTTTATTGTCAATTTCTTTACATGCACTGGTCATACAAAGAATTGAAATTTCGTTTCTTATTTTCCCATGCAGACATAGACATACTATAGACATAGCCATAGACAATAAACATTAAATTAAAGTGCAAGACTGAAATATAGAACATGTATGTATCAAAATAGAAATATAGGACATATATATAAAAAAAAAATAGAGGTAGTTGTGTTGTATATTTATATAGTCTTAACAGTTACATGAAGTTTAAACTTGTGCTTGTGTGACCTGTATATGTACATTGATATGCAGTATAGTATGCAGTAATTTCAAGTATATCAGGCTTGATGTGAAGCAGCAACACGTTTGGCTGCGCAGTCACAGTGCAGTTCCACATGGCGGTGTGGGGGGGGGGTTTGGTAGACAGGATCCTAGTTTCCTAGGTTCCTGGTTGGCTGGTGGGTGGGGGGGGGCTGTCAGTGATGGGAGAGTGGGTAGAGTGTTCAGCATCCTGATTGCTTGGTGGATGAAGCTACTTGCCAGTCTGGTGGTGCGGGAGCGGAGGCTCCTGTACCGCTTTCCAGAGGGCAGGAGGCTGAACAGTTTGTGTGCAGGGTGGGTTGTATCCTTAACAATCATTAGTGCTTTGCGGGTGAGGCGGGTGGTGTAAATGTCCTGCAGGGAGGGGAGTGGTGCTCCAATGATCCTCTTAGCGGTGTTAAACGTCCCACATACTCGACGCACCCGACCAGTAGCGCGACAATGTGACGTCACAGAAGCACCGTAACCATTTATACTCGCGCGTGGTGGTCGCAACACTAGTTGCAATATTCTCCTGAACAGAGGTGTCGCTGTTGTGAAAAGACTAACATTAACTACTTAAACAGCAGAAGAAGCTGCAGTAAGAAACACCAGTAGCTAGCCTCTGTGATGGTACTTCAGACTTTGGTTGCTACTATTCACAACTACCATCATCATTATCATGTAGTTTCCAAGGTGTGTGCACAGGTAGATAGATAGATAGATAGATGGATATATAGATAGGTACTTTAGTCATCCCGAGGGAAATTTTAATAATTTAAACAGTTTAGTTAGCTAGCTAGCTAGCTAGCAGCTGGCTGAGTTTGTGTAATTTCCTGAAGTGGAAAGAGATTTTGTTCAGGCCTTAATAGATATCCTTTGTTTGAAAATAAATCGTTTCTATTCTTTCCTCTTAATTCCATGTGTTGCAACTCTCACTGGTAACTTTGTTAACTTATCCAGCAAACTATTAAAAATTCACGACTGTAACAAAACACTGCAACTCGCTTGCCCTCGAACTAGTCCATCTTCCTGTTTCCGCCTTGTCGCGCTCGTCTGAAAAAAAATGAGTGGTGCGCTACCTCGCGCTACACGGCCAAAACCCTGGCGCGCCAGAGAGATCTACGTCATTTTGACGTCACATTGTCGCGCTACCGGTCGGGTGCGTCAGGTATGTAGAAGCCTTTAACAGTGCGCTGGAGGGTCTTCCTGTTCTGATCTGTGATCATAGAATGTAGTCATGACAGGAGGCGTGGCACTTGCGTACTGCTTGTGGTCTCTGCAACAGGAAATCCAACAGCCAGTTGCAGAGGGAGGTACTGACTCCTAGCTTGTCCAGTTTGCTGATGAGTTGTTGTGGTATTATGGTATTGAATGCTGAACTGAAGTCTATGAACAGCATTCTCACATATGAGTCTTTATTGTCTAAGTGGGTGAGGGCTGGATGGAGGGCAGAGCAGATTGCATCCTCCGTGGATCGTTTGGCTCGGTATGCAAACTGGAAGGGGTCCAGGGTGGGGGGTAGGGTGGCTTTGATGTGTGACATGACTAGCCGTTCGAAGCACTTCATGATTATGGGCGTGAGTGCTACAGGACTCTTCACACCTTTGTAACTCTTCACACCTTTGTAAAAATTGTGTTTTTGTATCAAACAGTAAACACAAGCCATCACAATAATAAGCACACAATGTGCCAACTACACACTGATGGTATGAATAAAAAACACATCTGGCTTTTGCTTTCTCTGTGTACAAGGTAGACTATGTCAGTTTAATGTCATGATCTGTAAAAATACAGGGATCCAAACTTCAAGTATTGGTGTTTATTTACACACATCAAAACAAACACAAAGGTGCTTTCCCAAGTCAAAACACAAAATTGCAATTTCACTTAGACAAAAAAAATCAGTCTACATTGTGTCATCTCTCTCAAAACTTTGTCTACATCACATGCAATGTCCTAGTCCAAGGCACCGGGGGAAATATATGACGTATCCAGGCCTGACATGGCAATATCCCCACAAGGGCTATTTCTTTCTCTTCTTACTCCTCCTATTCCCCCTCCTCGTCCTCCTCTTGCTCCTTCTTGTCCTCTTCCTCTAACTTCACCTCCTTGTCCTTGTCATCCTCTTCCTCTAACTTCACCTCCTTGTCCTTGTCATCCTCTCCCTCTCACTTCTTCACCTCCGTGTCCTCTTCCTCCTCCTCTTCACCTCCACATCCTATTCTTCAGCCTCCTCTAATTCTTACTCTTCTCACTCTTCCTGCTCCCTCCATTGTACCCACATTACTTGTGGCTTATTTATAGTGCTTAGGCTGATTGCAAAGTGAACTAATTATCTAAAACAGTTTTCACATGAGAAAGTGTGCCAGAGAGTTGGCAAAATAGTGTAAATAATAGCCATACATGTGTATAGATTTGCTAGGAGTGTGTTGATCATTTGGAAATTGAGTGTAAAGCAGTGGATTATGCCTACAGTACATGCAGTTGTGCAAAGTGTGTTACAAAATTGCAAACTGAGTGCAAAGCAGTGTTTGTGCTTTTAGTTTTGCGAACTCAGTGAGTGGTTTTGCTATAAGTATTAATAGTTTTACAAATTGCGCTATAAGAATCACGGTTGTGTTTAAGCATTCAGAAAAAACTGTAATTGAAGCTAACTACCTATGGCAACTAATGGCCTCCTTACACCAAACAACTGACAAGATTTGGGAAAGATTCTTGAAAGATTGGAGTCTTTTGAGTAAAGCTTGAACGGGGGGCATAGTTAAAAGACTACCATAGTCATTTTGTCAACATTGGGGGGGACCAAATCTGTGGTGGGGTCTGAGGGACCCCCAAACAGAATTTCAATACATTTCATGCAAAAATATTATTAAAAATCACAAACAAGTCGTTAGTTAGGTCAGTCAATTAGGTTATTCCAAACTTTTGATGGACATAGACATGGCATGGATGGATTATGAACCCCTGGACACAGATAACGGCATCGTGGCAAAGGCAGCTAGTACTACTTTTTCAGATTATTCTACATCTGCTGCTATTGGAGGGCGCAGCCAGCCAGAAGCAGATGGGCTCCCCCTATTAAGTCAGGTTCTGCTCAAGGTTTCTTCCTGGAATATGGGAGTTTTTCCTTGCCACAGTTGCCATATGGCGTGCTTGTGGGGGGTAAGAGGGTTAAGGCTGCCAGTCTTATGACAAGTCATTTTCTATATTTTTGATATGTTGCTGAGTTGATCATAAACGGCCCCTAGCAATGAAGAAAAGTGATTGATAATGACTGACCGACTATTATTGTGTTACATGCTTCAAATGTAAAGCACTTTGAGCTGCATTCTGTGTATGAAAGGTGCTATACAAATAAAACGTATTATTATTATTATTATTATTATTATAGTACAATCTCCGTGGAAACTATAGAATTTTCGTGACGGAAAATCCCTTTCAATGCAGTAAATCGCTTAACGTTTCTCCTTAACTAAGGAAACATTTTAAGGTATTCTGTGCAACACCCTTAAGTAAATCCCTTACCTAAGGAGAAATTAAGCCTTAAGGGTCATACTTAAGGGAAAAAACTTAAGGTGCTTTGTGCAACCGGCCACAGACCCTTTGTTATGACACTTGCTCTGGTGCGTCCTACTTCTATCAATGGTCCTTGTGATGCTTCTAAAACTTGATTGGAGTCCACCTGTGCCTAATGAATTCACTGGACATTATTAGGAGAGGCACACATCTCTTTATAAGGTCTCACAGTTGATGGTGTATGTCAGAGTGAAAACCAAGCCACAAGGTCGAGAGAATTGTCCGTAGGCCTGCGAGACAGGGTTGTGTGAAGACACAGATCTGGGGAAGGATGCAAGAACACTTCTGCAGCATTGAAAGTGCAAGAGCACAGTAGCCTCCATCATTCTCAAATGGAGAAGTTTGGAACAACCAACTGTCTTCCTAGATCTGTCCGCTCAGCCAAACTGAGTAATCCGGGACGAAGGGCCTTAGTCAGACAGGTAACCAAGGACCCAATGGTCACTATGAATGAGATCCAGAGTTCATTTGAGAAGATAAGAGAAGTGTAAAGAACGACAACCATCAGTGCAGCACTCCACCAATCAGGCCTTTATGGTAGAGTGGCCAAATGGAAGCCATTTTTTGCCGGGAGTTTGCCAAAAAGCACCTGAACAACTTTCAGACCATGAGAAGTAAAATCATCTGGTCTGATGAAACAAAGACTGAACTATTTGGCCACAATTCCCAACGGCGTATGTGGAAGAAACCAGGCACTGAGTAGCCTAGCCCTCACGCTAGCTCCGGCTCTGCCTCCGCTTATGGCTCAATTTCTCTGGGATGGAGTGCACAATGCCGGCATGTCCCATTGTCCTAGTCCAAGCAGTTGTTCCCTTGAATAAACAAGGTTTTTACTGCGGTGATCCAGTTTAATCGTAGCTGTATCCATAGGATAGAAGATATATATGCAAGGCGTAAAAAAGCTAAAAAAGAAAGAAGTAAAAAAAAAAAACAGACATGTAACAGACAAGCTACAGAAAAGGCTGCCAATATCGAGGGTGACCGTAAGCGGAAGGGGCACCGTAAGCGGACATTGAATGACCGCAGCCTCCTCAGGAAATAAAAGCTGACTCTGCCCTTTCGGATACAGCACTCGTGCAGTAGGTATATGATGGCATCCTCCACGGCCCACCTTCTCCTGGTATGCAAACTGGATCCAGTTGAGTGAGTGGCTGACCTGTGGTCTGAGGATGTGAAGTAGCAGTCGTTCCATCGTCTTCATCATGTTAGAGCGACTGGCCTGAAGTCATTTAGCTCACTGGGATGTGGCTTCTTAGGAACTATGATGAGACATGATGTCTTCCACAATGCTGGTACCTTTCCCAGTCGGTGGTTCAGGTTGAAGACATGCTGCAGAGGCTCCCCCCGTTCTACAGCACAGCCTTTGAGTAGACGGGGGTGACGTGCCGTGGGCTGGACCTATCCGGTCCGCAAAAAAAAAACGTACTTTACGAAGCAACCGCATAGGCTTTCTCTGTCTATGACATATGGTCTATGATCTTCAAACTATCAGCCTTCTTGATGAGTACTGTAGATTACTGGTCCACTGAGCCACGAATTTAGGCTAGATTATGCCCGGTGCTTATTTCTGTTAATTTGCAGCACAACTGAATGGTGTTATGGAACACATGGACTGAAAGAAAAAAAAACTAAGTGTTTCCCTGATCAATAAATAGTTCTTAATTCATAAAATGTAGAGGCATAACATTAGGTGGTAGTGGTAGGCTATGGGTGCTCATTCAATGTGTATGCGCGTCTGCGCAAGTGAAACTGACTTAACTGAACCACTCGTGGGTAGGCTAGAAGCAACGATATTTAAAACAATGAATGAAGTGGACTCCTGTAATGTTCATGAAAACAGCATAGTGATTGGATAGCCCTAATTCACTGCACTAAAATATGGAAATCGCGACTTGTAGGCCTAACAGTAGCATATCATACCAAATAGCCTACGGCAATGACAGATTTAAAATACATTTATTTCACTCCTCTCACTGAAGTGAGTGCATAATGTGGGCTATTGCTTTGAAATGAATTAGGGAGATGATCTACGTCTCCATTTACCAAACGCTATTGCTAACATTTCCACTGTTAACGTGAAATATGTCTGCATGCTGGGTAGTGTCAAGCAGCAATGAAGTGATAACCTTATGCAGGTAGCCAATGTTCACGTCACCTGAGTCAGAAGACGGGCCCTGCTTGCTCTATTAGGGTATTTCTGCCCCTTCCAAACTACATTACAGTAAAAGGGTGTATTTAACAGGCAGAATTTTAAAATGTTCCCGGTAATATGATCAGCACCACCTCTCACAAAATACTACCAACTTCCCTGCCACCGGTCCATCAGAAATATGTCAACTGTTGTCCGTGTAATGAAAAAGGTTGGGAACCCCTGGTCTAGGACACACTCGGTCTGGGCCGGCTGCTATCCTGGCGCGAAGTCTCCTCAGCTCTCCTCTGACCTGATACGCCGTGATGATGGGAGAGGCAGAGGGGTCTGTGGGGGGTACGCCGTCGATTTGATGCAGTCTGCAGAAACCTAACAGGGTTTCCCGCAGCACTTTGCAGTCAAGACGGCCGCCTTGGCAAAACATGCCTGCCGCTTTAACTACATCGTCAAAAAAAAAAAAACTAGTCCACCGTGTTACTCTGTCCTGATTTCTCCCTTTCATTCCAAACCGTGACCAACGCCAGTCTCCCTTCTCCACAGAACGCATTAAGAAAATAATAAGAAACCTGCCATGAATCGAAAAATAATCAGTTTTTAAAATCTTTACATAAGTGATATGCCTCCGAATCAGAGCTAGTGAGCGGAGCTGAGCAGCGCAAAATATCCCGCTCCTCGCTCTCAAGAATCAGTTAAATCGCGAACAGCCACAGCTCCGTTTAATTGTCAGGTGTGATGAAATGCGTTCATATTCCACTTTTTATGTCATAAACGTTGCAGGCCTAGGTTTTGTGGTAGGATTGTCCAATGGTCAAGTTGTTGCTTCAATTTGTGTTTTAATTTATGTGACGCACCGATGCTGGGTTCATCAGTTTTGCGCACGTTTAAAATATTTAGCCGACCGCGTAATTTGTCATTTTCGTTCTATAAGTTTCACTTTTCATGTCATGAATGTAATGTAACATGCCTATGATAAGGCTTTGCAGTTGTCCAATATGGTCAATCTATTGTCTCAATTGTGTTTCATGTGATGCGCAGAAGCTACATTCATGCACTGTTTTGCTCCAGTTGAAAATGTTTCTGCGTAATTTGTCAGCTGTGATAATGCGTTCAATAAATTCCTCTTTTATGTCAGAAATATAACATGCCCATGATTGATGCTTGTATGGTCAGGAGTATCTAATCTAGGCCTCTCTTATGTTCAATCAGATTCGCTTTGCCCACCCGTTTGAACATTTCTGGCTACGCTACTGTTAGAAAAGAAAGTGATAAGTCATAAGTGTACTATTCCTACAAACAACTAGATACTAACAATGTAGAGCAAGACTAACCATGTGGTGACACAGTTTCAGTGAGTAAAGATTCGTTTTGGAATCTAAGAGGACACATTTCACGGAAACATGAGAGTGTGCAACGGAGCAAAGAGAAACGTGAGCAATTTATCAAGTAGGCTAAAGTAAAACTTGGATGCTAAGCCTGTATTCTTTAGGCAATTAATCCCACTGACCCCTTTAGTTTTAGGCTTATGTGTATTAACGTTGTCAAGCGTGTTTGTTGTTGCACTATCTGTGTTGCACTATCTTTTAAAATAAATGTTCTGAGTGAAATATATTGCCGTTGCTCTTAGTTCTTTGGGATTTAAGTTTTCTGTTTAAGGTGACAATTCATCTTGTAGATTATTTCTCCCTCTTAAATTGGAGCGAGCATGGAGTGATTTCACTAGAGCAGGATGATTTTTAAGTGGAGCAGGGAACAAAATTGAGCAGAGTGACCTGACGCGAATTTGAGAGGAGGAGCGGCCGAGTAACAGCCACCGTCTCTCAGGGCAGTGTTGACTTGAGCGTCTTTTTAAGATGGTGAGTTTAAACGAAGGCAAGCCCTCTAATCGGACGGGCAAGACTGTGGCTACGAATATGCTTTCTAAATTATTTAGCTAACTCCATCCCCAACCACGAACTTAGGCTACTATGGCCAATATCTTTGAAATTTAACGGTCTTGGTTTTATTAGGAAGACATGGATTCTGGGTGGGTTTTGGGCAAGCCTCAGACTCGTGGTGTGAGCGGTATTAGAGCAGAACAGAGCGGTCGCTCCAGCCTCTAAATTTAAAAGCGCTCAGCGCTCAAATTCCATCCATATTACACAAAACTGTAAAATAATCTAAACTTCATTCACTCTCGGTGTATAGATCAGGACATACTTGCGGAACAGGCTGCAGGGCAACAGTCTGACAGCCTGCATGAAGATAGGTATTAATGGTCCAATAGTAAAACAGTATAAGTATATACTCTTGTATTCTCAGTGCAATTACCAAAGGGCCCTTGAAATGTTTTTTTAAAGCCAAGGAGGATGGCTTGTAGCGATGCTAGTTGTCAGCTCTGCCATAAGTAGTGACTGATCACATTTGCACATTTTGTTGTTTTGCACTTTCTTTTGCACTTGTTCTATAGTTTTTTGTAATAGTCTTTGTTAAAATTGCACAAATTACACAAATATTTTAAAATATTTGTATACTGTTGTATAGTTTGTTTGGTGTTATTACTTTGTTAACTGTTATTTTGAGAAGCTGGTTATTTATTTAATATGCAGTGTTTAATAAATTAATAAACTAGATGTACCGCATAGCGGTACAAAATATGACCGCCGCTCAGTCCTGTACATCCGTTCCGCGAAAATAAATCTCACTTCAATTTGTCTCCATATTTTACTCCATCCCCCACTCTTGAAACTTTTGTGTATGCTTGTTTGGCATGCCTGAGTGTGTGTGTGCGGCTGCACAGAAAGTAGCCTACTGGTGCTAAAAAGGTGAATAGATTGTAGAAAAGCCAAAAAAGATGTAGCATTGTTATAAAACCTTTAAAATCTCTAAACAATCACAAGTAGGGCAGTTCATCACAGTTCATCCATTGTAACTGGATTGATGAAAGGTCACTTACACCTGTACATTGTATTTGGGAAAAGCAAAAGGTATCAGCATAATGTTTATTTATTTATTTATTTATTTATTTATTTATTTATTTATTTATTTATAAACAAAAACATCTCTGTCAGTTCCATGCCGTTTTCAACAGCTATCAAAAACAAAGGTCATTTTTGTATGGATGGATTTTTTGTGAATATTTCTTCTTCTGCATAAGATTTTAGTCATCTTTAGTTTATGTAATACTTTATTGTCAATGCACAAATTAAGTAACAGTAGTCTGAAACGTTATTGTTAATGCACAAATTAAGTAACAGTAGTCTGAAACGAAATGCTGTTTTACATCTAACCAGTGGTGCAAATAACTGACATGTCCAAATGGGCCTTGATGAAATGCGTCGCTAGACTGTTCACATTTTAACGCGCCAAAGTTGAAGAGCTGTTGTCCGTTATAGTTCGTGCAAATATAGGCTGATTCATGTTCCCTTGCATTGTGTAACTGAGGTCCATGGCTAGTCTGGCTTTCACCAGACCAAGCTCAATCTTTTAAGAAATCAAAAAATAAATAGCGGGCAGATCAGGCTGGGTTTACCCAGCCTAGTCCATATAGGAATCCGATATTGTTTAATTTTCCGATTGAGATATTCACGCTCTGGCTATTCTAAATGCAAAAATGCATCAGGGAGTTATGACAAAACTGTAACTAACAAACTAGATCCTAATAGAAAGCTGTTAGCTTCCCTAAGCTACAAGTAGGCTTATAAGGTAGGCATATTTACAACATAAATTGTCAATAGGCTATGCTGGCGACACAAATAAAATCTCCTTTGGAAACCAATAGCTTACGCCTTACAGTATCAAGCGGACTTAAACTGCCATATCGTGGCGAAAAGTTGTAATAAAATTCACGCAGCTCCATGGGTCAAGGAAAGCGCAAATGAAGTTGCCACTTCTAAATGGGACCCCCTACACAGTAGCTTAAGGTGTGTTGCTAAAGCAGCCATAATGAAATGAAGGTGTCATTGTTTGGATACTTCACACACACGTGCTTTTTAATTTCACAGACTACAACTACCAAGCTAGAAATCAAACCACATCGATTTCCCTCTCACATTCTGCACGCACTTAAAACAAAATAAACAGGCGCTCAGTCTCACGCATGTATAGGCAAAACTGTATCAGACCGGTGTAACGTAAAGTTGGTAAATCTTCCATTGCACAGAATGATTTTTGTAGCACGTGCAACAAATGACAGTCAAAAGATACAATTACAGTGCTGCTATCAATTTGCTTTGTATAACTGCATTTATAGTTTTCTACAAATGCAATCAATCAAATTGGCCTCCATCACTCAACCAACACTAAAGGTAACATTAACTAGGTCCTTATTGATATTATAAGATTAACGTACCTGCAGTAAAAACCAAGCTTGTCCGATAAACATCCTCAGATTTATTTCGGCTTCAAGAAGAAATGGGAATTACATTTCATGTGAACATCGTCCTATCCTTATTAGACGTTCTCTGCGGTAAACTACAGACCTTGTAGGAAGCGTCCATTGTTTTTCCAACCCACTTTTAACTTCCAACAAAATTACGTCTCACTGCAACGATGCGCCATATAATGGAGGACAAACGACTACTTATCGCCAATACTGGAAATGCAGCCATGATGATGATGATGAATATTTATTTTGGCTTTCTTTTAATCCTACTGAATTTGTAATTATGTATCGGCCGTTCTAATACCGATAGTATGTGGGTGCCTGTGTGTGTGTGCATGTGTATATGTGTGCACCGCCATCTACAGGCGAATGAGTGTACAGTCACTAAATGTACACATAACCTAATTTTTTTAGACCCCCCCCCCCCCCCCCCCCCCCCCCATGGATGAATTTCTACGAAACTTGGCATACCCCCAGAGATACTGCTCCTCTTGCAGCCTGTGATGGTTTCCTGCCCTCCCAGACTAGACCTGCATCATGCTGTTCTCCTGCAGCTGCTCTTCCTTCTGTATTTCTCCTTTGCCTCTTTCAGCTTGACATTGAGTTCCCCCTTTACGCGCCATTGTTGCCAGACTGTTTTTTCTGCTCACAGACGCTAGGGTGAAGGGAGACGGCCACTATTTGCCCCAGAAAAACTCATATTCCAATGACTCCGAAGCTGTGAAGTAAATTAAGCTAAACAAACTGCATAGTTCCCCTTTGAAGAGTATAGAGAGCTACAATCTAAGCGTGTGGTTCATCAGCTAAATCTGGATGAAGATGATAGAAAGCAGAGAATGTAAGTTCATGTTTCAGCTTATTTGATAGTCTGATAATGTTTTAACCACTGTTTACGTAACTGGGCCCAGTTTCCCGATAACGACGGAGACACGGTCTTACGAGGGTTTTCTACGATTCATCTTAAGATCGTTCGTTTGGTTTTTCCGACTGTTTCCCGAACATGCTCGTAGCGTGAACGCGCGTGCACTCCTCTTAAAATGCTCTTAAGGGGAGCTGTCCACGTTAATAGTTCTGAAATATCCTCTGATTTGACGGTGATGTCAGGTGACTGCACGTCACAGCTATAGGCCTACCATTTAAACTTCGGATCTATTAATTCACATCAATACGAAAATAGAAACACTTTGACATCTGCACGTAAGCATCCCACGTATAGTTATATACCACACAGATACATAAATAATTGTAATTATTTTAAGATTAGATTGTTGCACCATGCAATAATTTTTCGCGGTGTCACTTAAGAACACGTTTGAAGATAAGAAAGAAGTCGAGTAAGAAAGAGAGGAAATGTGTAGGCTTAGATTTTTATGCAGTAGGCTACAGACTAAACCACATGTTGCGTTCTCTGCTTTTTACCTCATAGGCCTAATAAAATATTCACTTAGCAAAGATAATGTCAAACTATTCTGGCAACGTCTCGTTTCATAACTTGATTGCATTTTTGTCCGCTTTTCATCACATTATTATGACCATTAAATGTAGGCTATTTTTGCACGCTAAAATCTGATTCATCACAGGTAGGCTAAACACAATAAAGAGTGGAAACGTAAATTGGATTATGTATTCTAAGTTGTAATTCCTCTGTATGTCCTGTTGGTGACCTCAGTGAGAAGTACTGTTAAGACGCTCTTAGCCGGTAACGAGTACTCTGGAGCACTCGTAGATCTACGAGTGTTTTCACGACGCTCTTAAGCTACGATGGTTTCGGGAAACAGTCGGCAAATCTTAAGACGTTCGTAAGAGGGACTTTACGACGCTCTTAGGCTTATGATGCTTTCGGGGAACTGGGCCCTACACATTTCATAGCTAACATTAACGTTACAGCCTGGTAAACAAATTAATTTAAGTCTTAATTTAACTGTTATTGTTTGCCTAACAGGGCTTATGTACCTATATATGTTGTTAGATATAAGATGTTCAGTATAGTGGAACTTTATTCTGAATAAATGTTTTCTAAGCTAAGCAAAGGGCTGTACTAGGAAGCAAATGTTATCTTGTAACGCTAACAAAAAAAGCAGACTGGGGCTCACGTATTGAATATCCCACTTTATATCTAACATGTTTGTTTAGAATGCCTATCCTGAAAACGTCTTAAGATCTATTGATATTATAAACAATCAATCTTCAACAAAACAATATAACAAATCAATAGATTTTAGACAACATTAATTAATCATCCTCAAGACGGGAACAAATCATGCTCAACATGAATGAGCACTTTTGTTTGTCATTTGAGGGTCTCAAAACACCAGTTTCAGTATCTATTGACAAAGTTGCAGGAAAACGGCCTATACAGTGAGCACACTCAAGGAAGGACTCCTGTGCCTGAGACCAAGAAGTGGCTAATGTTCCTTTGGTATATGGCTAATCAAAACAGCTTCAGGGAGATGTCAGGCAAGTTTGATTTGTCACAGTCAGCAGCGCACAGAATCATCCGGCAAGTGCTGACCATCATGTCAGGCATTGGGAGCACTTTTATCTCCTGGCCAAATGCTTGTGAGAAAGCTGCTTCTGCTGCTGCCTTTCACTGCTTTCACCGCTCCTGTGGCCTTGATGGAGTTATCGGGGCGATTGATGGCTGCCACATCAGGGTCCAGAGGCCACTCATAAGAAGAGGGGATTACATGAACCACAAGGCATTTTACTCTGTACTTCTTCAGGGGATTGTGGATGGGAGGGGCAGCTTCACCAACATCTTTGCTGGACCACCAGGCAGGGTGCATGATGCCAGGATGCTGAGGGCCTCCACCTTCTACACACAATGACAGGAGAAGATGGGGGAGCACTGTCTACTTGGAGACAGTACCTATTGGCCAGGCCTTCCCATTCATCAGAACTCTGAAACGCGATAATGGGGCTCTCATGGTGGCAGACCATCAGCAGAATTTGAAGATCAGCCGGGGGAGGGTCATTGTAGAGCAGGCCTTTGGAAGAATGAAGTGCAAATGGAGGCGTCAAAGTGATCTATAGAACAGCCACATTGATTGCATTGACACATGCACGCATGCATGAAGACACACACAAATAAAGACAAACACACACAGTAAACATGCAGGCATACGCACAGACACACATAAACACAAACATGTACACGCAGGGGTTAAATTGGTTTCCCCCCTCAGTTCCCCCACCTCAGATAAATTAATTAATAAATATATTGCGTCATACCAACGATAGCGCGATGATATTGTTAAAATAAATGGTGAGTTAATTTTTCGTGTGTAGGCTACCGTCAAATTGCAGCCTGCCTCTTCTACAGGAACACGGTGTTCAACAAATCAAAATATAATATCACCCCCTGGCCACGCCTTCACTACCACCCGTTATCCCCCCTGCTGTCCCCTCCCAATGTAGGTTCTCATGGGTCTCCTGTCTGATTTGAGTGCACATGTGTCGGTCCACGCATGCAGATGAAGTTGCTGTGTTTACAGTTGCTTTTCTAGCCATAGCACATAGATGTTAGAGGGAAGTTAAAGTCGAATGTGGAAGGAAACTAGCAATTCTTGTCATTGAGTCAAGAGTCCAATAGTGAGTCATTTTTCCCCATTGCACCGAGACTGGATTTCAGGGTTCCCCCACCTACCAAATCCCACTTTAACCACTGTGTACACGCACACCTGCACAAACACACACACACACCAACAAACACACACACACACACACACCATTACCCCTACACACCCACTCACAAACGAACAGACGCACAGACACATAAAACACACACACATGCAGGCAAGCGGACACACACCATCCCCACACACACACAAGTGAAAACACACACAGAGAGGCACACATATACATAAAAGCAAGCGCACACACATGTTTTTACATACAAGATAGATGCAAGTGTGAGATATTTTTTCGGAGAGAATGTGCAGGATTGAGGGGAGGTCATATTTTGTACCACATTGCAATACATCTAGTTTAGTTTAGTAGGTCTACTGTTTTTTTATTTATTTTTTTAGCTAGGTGGTCCATGAGTTTTTTTGTTTTTTTTTAAGTGGTCCTTGGTCTGAAAAAGTTTGAGAAACACTGGTTTGACAAACGAATAAGCATTAAGACCTCAAGGGAATGTTCCGGGGATGTTCGTTAAAGGATAAAAAATGTATCCTTAATATTATATCTCATAATGGAGACATTGATAATGGGCTAAGCCCGAAACGTTTGTTTCCTAGTTTTTTGTCCTTAGACTCATTGTAAAAACCTCGGCTCTCAATACAAATTCTATTAGTATCAAGCCCTTGAGGTCTGACATCTGACTCATTAACCATCAGCACTGGTGCTCCCCAAGGCTGTGTTTTGAGTCCACTGCTGTACAACATCTACACACATGACTGCAAAGCCAACAGTAGTCATACCTCCATCATCAAGTTTGCAGATGACACAGTGATCTTGGGCCTGATTAGTAACAACAATGAACAGCTCTACTTGGATCAGGTTGATGAGGTGGCACAGTGGTGTCAATCTAACAGCTTGACACTGAATATCAATAAAACCAAGGAAATGGTAGTGGATTACAGAAGGAAGCAGCAGAACTACAGTTACACCCCACTAATGATCAGCGGGCAACCTGTAGAGAGAGTCACAAGTTTTAAATACCTTGGTGTCCACATTACTGAAGACTTAACATGGACTGTTAACACTCAATATGTTCTGAAGAAGTCCAGACAATGACTCTACTTTCTTCGTCAGCTAAGGAAATTCAAAGTTTCTACATCCATAATGAAGGCCTTCTACACTTCAGCGGTTGAGAGTGTTCTAACTGGTAGCATCATCACCTGGTATGGGAACTCCACAGTTAGAGATTGTAGTACTCTGCAGAGAGTAGTGCGCTCAGCTGAACGTACTATAAGAACTCAACTCCCTGCTCTACAAGATATCTATTCCAGAAGAGTACTCCTAAGAGCCCAAAAGATTCTGAAGGACTTTTCTCATCCTTACAATGGATTATTCCTACCGCTGAAATCAAGAAGACGCCTATGTAGTCACAAAGCCAGAACTGAGAGACTCAGGAGAAATTTTTATCCCCAGGCCATCCGAACTCTGAACTCACACTATACTGACTTTGCACACATTCACTCCTCAGCACTCTCAAACATTTCCCAACTCTGAATTTACACTATACTGAATTTGCACTCATTCACTCCTCAGCACTCATGATTTTTTCCTTGGTAAGGGAGTTTTTCCTTGCCCCTGTTGCTCTTGGGTGCTCCTTGTTGGTGCCCCCCCCCCCAATCCCAATCCTCCCCCACCTTTCTTATGCAGCCCTTGCCACTTAATCTACTAAACCCCTCTTCTACTGCACTTTTTACCCCCCCCCCCCCCCCCCCCATAAATGCACAAATAGGCTGACACCAGACATAATTTCACTGCATTTCTTACTTCCAGTAACTATATGCATGTGACAATAAACTTCCTTGTATCCTTGAGTGCGCCTCTGTTTTTTTCTACTGTAATCCTTAATATAACCGCCAGGGAACGTTCCCTGAAGGTTCGCTGATGGTTGCACAAAACAGTGACATTCTGGAAACGTTCGCTGAAGGCTACACAAAACAATACCTTTTGAGAACGTCCTCAGAATGTCTACTAAAGGTTTATTATGTGTGACCTTCGGCGAACCTTTAGGGAATGTTCCCCAAATGTCGTGTGTTTGCTGGGTATCTTCTGTCTATGCCTTATGGGATATTTCATTTAAATCAAAAACCTTTTCAGACTATCTTGTCAATCTCTATTTTCATATCAGCAAACAAAAAAGGGTGTCATAGCACACTCAATAATTCTGATACACAATTTTACTATCCTCAACATTACGCCTCCATCATTCATTTACACCTCAACTAGGAAGATTGACTGAGCAAGCTCTTTTAAAGCACTGCCCACATCACAGCACATCACCACATAGCCAGGTGGTTTTCAAAGTGGGGGCCGTGAGGAAGTGCCAGGGGGGCCACAGCAAGTTGGAAGGAAAAAGAAAAGAAAAAAAACTATAAAATAGGCTATAAAAATGTTGTCCCATATCTGAACATTATGTTTTCCATTATATTTTTTTCTGATTGGCTGGTATTCAACCTCTTGGAATTTGTTACATTTGTTGGGTATGAAAAATGAAATGCTAATTTACCAAACTCTGAGGACTTTCAAAATGATATAAATCCCTGTGAGCGTGTATTGTGACAAATTAATTTAATTTTTAGAAGAAAAGTAGGCCTAGCTAAAGGTAACCATTTTGTAAACAAAAAGGATACAGTGTAGACCATACATTCTGGTAAAGTTTAAAATGATGAATTTCCAAAACCATCTCTAGCAATAAAATGTAGAGAACTGTAGTAAACTGAATTTAGTTATTTAAGTGTGGAAGGGACTGCATATAGGTATATCCAGAGCCATATAAAGGTAGAGTTGCGACAACTCCATTGATGCTAATGTTCCATTTTTTTCAACAATGGCGGCTAATGGAAGCCTCAAATAGTTCCCGAAAGTTAACAATTTATAATAGCAGCAGTGCAGTTACAGACTGTTTGTAGCCAACATTTCAGACTCAGATTTACATTATTGGCTCATCCGAATAATAATATTAACAGTAACAATAGTAATAGTAGTAAAGTAATAGTATTAATAACCTTATTATAATAATAAACTATTTATGTATCGACTTTGACAGCTTTTCTGCTGCTCAGTTTTTATCAGTTCCTTATCAAATAAATTAAAAGAGGCTAAAGCCCAATAAATGTGCCACACATAATAACCTAATATAAGATAAACCTTGCCTATCCCATTTCAATTAGGCAGCACTAGGCAACACCACAAACGAGCTGTCATTAAGTTTTTGCGTTTGTAGCCATAGACATAATATACATAGACGCCGCATCGACCGCTGCTCCCTACTAGCGCTGACGAGATTTGGAGCCGCCATCTTGGACCGGTCATCCACTCCACTCAGTGTAATCTGTTTGGCCGGTGCAATGAGCTGTCAGCACACTTAATTAATCATATCTCACTGAATACCGAACAGATTTTCACGCGGTTTTTTTTGCTGCAAAGGTCATACATGTAGCTATGATACAGGCCACATTGTTCGAAAATACAAAATACAACCAATAGTACGGTAATGTTAAATCTTACTTGTGAAAAGTAAATCCCCCGAGTATGGTCCGCCGATTTGAGCAGGAACATGCTGCACAGTGCTGTCATCTTGTGTTTTCTGCTGCAACGCAATGAGGAGTATGACCGGTCCAAGATGGCGGCCGCATTTCTTGTTTCCAGCAGCCAATGCGGCGTCTATGTATATTATGTCTATGTTTGTAGCCTACAACTTTTATGACGTGATGTGTCTTGGGAATTTAGCTTTAGCTGCTACCATCATGTCAACATAGTTGTAACGTGCACAATGCTCATCTAGGCTATGGATTTAAGTGGTTTAATTTTAAAAAGGGCAGCAAAAGTGGGATAAAGTGCAACTGCTTCCCCAAAACAATTCCTCCATAACTGTGGATTTAATCGTTATGTGGATAACTTTCAGTGGACTAAACACATAAAAGGTAAGATTTTGTTATCACAAAGCTAGCTGGTTCGTTAAATATGGCGAAGCATATTTACAGCCAACTTTGTACTTGCAGCAGTGAAACTGAGTTTGTTGTTAACATTGTTGGTAACGTAAACGTTTCTTCAGTTAGGAGCAGGACTGTTTTTTTATTTTGCATTCATTTTCATTGGCAAAAGCTAGCCTAATATGCATGAGAGAACCTAGATTTGAGGGAGCTGCAGCTGTTAGCATCAGCACGGTCATATTAACACAGGAGGGCACACTAGCCCAGTGATGGCTAGCCCAGTGATGAAGGATCGTGTAAAATCCCCATTCCCAGAAAGTTTCAAACCAAGCTTGCGCTGATGATGCATGATCACTGATCAAATTGCTATTTTCTGACATGATGCACACCATTCCCAGGTGCTCACCTGTCTGAATCTCAAGCTCTTAATGCTGTTCACAGCACGGTGAATGACAAACGATGACAAAATGCTGTTCATGTTTATGAGTTCCTAGCCTGGTAATTTATCGAAGGACTTACATGTCACATTTTATATTTTATTATGATCACTCGCATTACCATGGGGTTACTAAATAGATAGGCCTAATGCTACGGTTAACTTAGAATGCCCGCCATTACACTGGAGATGTTAAAAAACGTTTAAACTTTTTTTTATTCTCCCGCGAAGATAGGCTAGGCTTGGCTAGGTAATTCGCTCATTAGCTCAAATCAGTGACTACCAGAGGAAACGCTGGGTAGAAAACTCAAACAACTAATGTTAGACTAGCTGTGTTACAGTTTCTCGTTGCAAAATCAAAATTCACAGGAGCTCCATGCGCTTTTGTAGGCTACACGCAGTCTCAAAAACACTGTTTACAGCTTTTTGAGTCACTGTACGAGGTCATTTATTTTATATAGCGATAATTTAGATACACTTATGAGGTGGGTGCAATTGCGTTTTCTAAAGAATCTCCCGTCTTGATTTTGTACAGAAATTAATATTAAGTGACACGTAAAAGGGCGGGAAAAGGCCACCTTATATAGCAGGCTAAGGTCTGGAATTTAATTTAATATTGTTGTAATGGTAGGATAACTACATAGTTTACACAATAATTACACTGTGTTATATTGTATATCAATGCATTTATTGACTGTCAATTACCCCAAATCGTGGCTCTGTCTATCATTATCAACAGTAGCCTATTTAATGCATTCTAATCCATTGTCAATCACTTCCGGGAACTAGTTGAGGTTTACACAAACCACGTGACCAACGGCATTTTGAACACCCATTGTCGCAACTCTACGTTTATATGGCTCTGGGTATATCACCATAGTGTAGGATTGACATTACAGTTAACAATGGTCAGATTAAAAAAGAACCAAGACAAGGAAAGCTTTTATTTCTCTGGCGATATACAGTATTGTCAGTAGATGGCGAAGAGTCTATCAACAGCACACCACACCACAGAAGCATACCACAGAAGAAAAGTTGATTGCAACTTCCTGGGGGCGTGTTCATTTCACACGTGATCGATATAATCCATTGTATACGGTTGCGTATTTGTCTTGAGGTCTTGTCCTGTTGAATGCGTGTCTGAGGTATGGGTAAAATGAGGCTTTTAATAACTTCTAGACCATGCAATGTTGCTGTAGTTGTTTACTGTTGCTTTTGAATTCTTGTTATATGACCTTGTTTGAGGGGCTGGTGAAGTATTGAAGTGAGGTTTTGGATAGCATTACATTCAAACTGGTGAAAATTATTTGATGGCTAACGTTATCTGAGTATCGCCATCCTAGCTAAGTTAGAATGGTAACCGCTAACGGTAACGTTAACTGTTAGCTGCTAGTGAAATTAGACCAAAGCGAACGTTAACTGACGGGCTGAACACCAAATTGTTTTGCTAAACTTGTTAGTTAGGCGTAACTTGTTGATTCGACCAGTGTCCACTATTGATTAGCTCTTATTGTGAAGTTAAATGTTAAAACAATAGATTGTGTAATGTTAAAGTTAGCAGACGAGCGTAACGTGCTAACAGCAGGTGTAACGTTAATAAATGGCAAACGATGGCATACAAGATCGCTTTGTTGTCTGACGCTAACATATGTTCTCTGTTATGGGCTAATTAAACTAACTTTAGCTCCCTATGGCTATAACATGAATTGTTAGTTTTAGTGATGAGGTCTTGCAGCGAGTGTTGAATATTAGCTAAGGTCAGCTAACTTAATGTTAGCCAATATCCTCTACCACCTGTGTGTCAAATAAGTTAATGCTGGACAAAGACGCCATTTTGAACTCACAATTTCCCTCCCAATATGTACAGGTTAACCACATTTCACATTAACGTTTGGTCTGTTGTCAGTCTGTTGTGGAACCACTGTATTTGATCGAAAATTAATGTTTAGCTTAGGCCTGTCTCGTGGATAAATGCAACCTAGCTAGGCACTACCATGCACGCGCTAGCTAGCTATCCTCTTAGCTTCAAACACAGAACCGATTCTGCAGCATCCATCCGCCATTTTGTGAAGCATGCTCAGAAGTATTGTTTTCTTGTAATGTGTCGTTGTTGTGGCTAATCATGGCATGCAAAGTGTTTGTTGACGTGGCATTTTATCTTTTAAACAAGTTATTTAAATGCTAAGTTTCGACTTGGTCAGCTTGGCTTAAAATTAGCTTTTCAGCAGGAGCGCTAATGCTAGCAAATGTTAGCCGCTTAAAATTGTCTTGTAGTAAGTTTTAGGACATTGTGATGTCAGCTATCCTTGGCTCCTTTACACAAAACAAGGGGCAACACGGTGCGCAATAGCTTTAACATAGGCTGTAGGTAGGAGAGCACGGTTTGCATGATTCAAAGGAAAGGGATTTTTGACGCATTTGTCCATCTTCATTAAGAAAAGGACTCTTTCCCTCCTTTTAGATTAAACGCACAATATGGCGGAGGCAGACCGACCAGGGAAACTCTTTATTGGTGGGCTAAATACTGAGACCACCGAGAAGGCTCTTGAACAGTACTTCAGCAAATATGGCAGGATAATGGAAGGTAATCGGATGCCACGTTACCTACATGTAATTTTAAAATTAACTGTAGGTCGCTTGCCTAAATCGTACTTAGAAGTCGTTGGGTTGTTACACCTCAACTTGGTGAATTCTGACTTCATCTTTGGGCACTGCCACACTCCCTGTGCAGTGGTTCGATGTTGAACTGTAAGCAATGATGAAAATGATGGTTTGAATACAGAAATGAGAATACCTGTAACTACCTCTAAGAAGTTCTGAGCTTACACAACGGATTCTTTTTTTCTGAGATGGTATTGGAATTGCAGTAACCCTAACCCTGCCTTATTTGTCTTTTATAGTTCTCTTAATGAAAGATCGTGAAACAAACAAGTCCAGAGGTTTTGCATTTGTGACTTACGAAAATCCAGGAGATGCCAAGGATGCTGCCCGGGAAATGAATGGAAAGGTATGGTACACTTGGCTTTCAAAGCTTAGACATTAATGTCTTGAGTTGGAGGCATTGTATTAACAACCGTTTCTGTCATTCAGACCCTGGATGGTAAGTCCATCAAAGTAGAACAAGCAACAAAGCCACAGTTTGAATCTGCTGGACGCCGTGGTCCACCATCTTTGCATCCACGAAGCCGTGGTCTACCAAGAGGCCCTCGCGGTTCTAGAGGAGCACCAAGCGGAATGAGGGGTCCACCCAGCAGAGGTAGCACATCTTACATTTTGCTTATGTAGATATAAAAAAAAAAAAAATGATGCTGTGATGACATCCATTATGAATTGATCTTTAAAGAATTGATTATCTTCTCTAAGAAGTCCTGAGCTCATGTAGATATGATGGTTTGTGAACCATGTGAACGATTGCCATGATAACGTAGGAATGTAGAACCCTTTTTCAAAGGTGCGTCATCCAGAGGCCCACCTCCGTTGAAAAGAGGACCTCCAATGCGCAGTGAAGGGCCACCACCTAAGAGACAGGCCCCGTCTGGACCCATCGGCAGGCGTAAGTTGATTGCTCTAGTTTGGTTCTCGTTCTTCTTTTTCCTTAGTACTACAAATGCTAATTTCAGTTGCTTTTGCTTTGTAGCTCCCATGTCCCGTGACCGAGACCCTTATGGACCACCCCCACCCCGTCGGGATTCTATGATGTCACGGCGGGACGACTACCCCTCGCCACGGGATGACCATTATTCTTCAAAAGACAGGTTTGTGTTGAGCTACACATCCATAGCCTAGTAGTTTGGTTAAGAATATCTATCACCGAAATGATTTGTGTAGATGTTGCACTGAATGTATTAGTCATCATACTGACTGGCAGGATAATGGCTGCTCTGATGCCACATACCTACATTCATTTTTTGAATAAATTGTAGGTTGCTTTGCCTAAATAGAACATAAGTTGTTACACCTCAACTTGGTGAATTCTGACTTAATCCTTGGGTACGGTCATACTCCCTATCCAGTGGTTCGATGTTGAACTGTAAGCAATGATGACACTGATGGTTTGAATGCAGATATGAGAATACCTGTACTACCTCTAAGAAGTCCTGAGCTTACATAGCAAATGTGTTTTTTTTTTTTTGTTTTTTTTTTTTGAGTGACTTGCAGTAACCATAACCCTGCCCAATTTGTCTTAATATAGTTTTGTTAATGAAGGATTAAACCGTCCAGAGGTTTTGCCTTTTTGACTAACTGAAATCCAGGAAGCGCTAAGAATGTGATCTATCAGACACATTATAACCCACAAACTATATACTAAAAGTGCTGGACAGATACTTGCATTTCAAACCATGTACTTGACTAACTTGAATCGTTTGGTGTGGCTTGATGTACAAGATATGGTTGAACCATGGCCTTACTTTGTTTTTCTAGTTACTCCAGTCGGGACTACATGAGCTCAAGGGACAGCAGAGACTATGCTCCCCCTCCCCGTGACTATGCTCCACCACCTCGTGATTATCGCGACTATCCCCATTCCAGCTCCAGAGATGAATATGGGTCCATGTCTAGAGGCTACAGGTACATGATGCAGCATTTATTGTAGAAGTGACTGGTTTCTCTAAGACTACTATCTAACCTCAGTTCTTGCTCACCAGCGATCGTGATGGTTATGGCGGCGGACGAGAGCCCAGGAGTTATGTTGATCGACCAAGTACAGGTTCCTACAGAGACCCCTATGATGGTTACGGTAAGATCTCTTTTGTTTAAATGAAACCGATGCTATAGTGCTCCACCCAAGCTGCTCAAGTGTGCTCCTTGGACCGAGTGATCACACTCAGAAAAATTCAGCGACACCGTCAAAACGCTTTCAGTCAACTGGACCAATGTCTGTCAAACACCTCCGACAAATGTCTCCCTCCCCCCCACCCTCAGTCCATTCAGAATTCACAACCAAGACCTCTCAAACTTGAAGTGGCCATTCTCTATCAACTGGAGTTCTATTCTAAAGGGAATTGCAAGGAACAGGGGCATGCTATTTGCAGTTAACATCCTCCAGTCAAACTGAGCTTAGAAATTAATTCTCGTCAAAGATTCTGAGCAAGCACATTTTTGTCTGCAGTTGGAGATGCTAATATGATAAATCAACACATTTAGAAAACTATCTGGCCTCATTCTAGGGAAATGGGCACATGTCAGTAAATTAACAAGGGAAAAAAGTTTAACGAGTGAAACTTGACAATTACCTGACCCATTAACCCTGCAGGTAACTCACGCAGCGCCCCACCCTCAAGGGGCCCCCCACCATCCTACGGTGGGAGTGGCGGAAGCAGTCGCTATGACGACTATGGCAGCAGCTCCCGGGACGGATATGGCAGTCGCGACAGTTATCCCAGCAGTCGGAGCGACCCATACTCCGCTAGCCGCAGTGAGCGAATGGGCAGGCAGGAGCGGGGGCCAGCTCCCCCCCTCGAGAGAGGCTATCCTCCTCGGGAGTACAGCAGTTCCAGCCGCGGGGCACCTCGAGGTGGTGGCCGCGGAGGCAGCCGGTCCGATAGAGGGATTGCTCGAAGCCGATACTGAGAAGGGACTACTTGGAAATGACAAAGTGAAAGGGCTCAAGCCCTCAAGCTCAAAATTACTCAAAACGTGTAAAGGACGTGTGTCATTCAAGAGGATTTTTTTTCTTTTTCCCTTTTTAAAGACTGCATTCTATGGACACCCACGCTTCAGGTCTGCGCAATCCTCAAAATGTCAGTTTATTTTGACTATGTGTTTAAGTGATACATCTTTATCGTTCTTCTTGCCCATTTCCCATTTAATGGTACTGTTGCCAATTTAATTGACTTGCGTGTTAGTTTTTGTATTATAGTGCTGTTAACCTTGTAATGCCCTGGAATGTGGCTTTCAACTATCAATAAAGTTTTTAAACTAAGATCCTGAGCAACACTGATATTCCAAAGCAATCAGAAAACGAATAACACATGTACAGCTGTTCTCAGTCTTCCATTGGTGACCCAAAGGCACAGATCCTAAATGAAGTGGAAAAATGTCCTACAGTGAATTGTTCACATTGCTTTTTGAGAAGGCAAATGTTTTTTTCCCCCAAACAAATCAGTGTAGTTTTCCTCAGTGTTTAAGGATCCTCCACCAAAAAGTCAAAACTTTGATGGCTTGCAACGACTTACCCAAAGACAACAGCCAAAATGCAAGAACCTTTCCGCACCACAGATAAAGTCTCAACGGGATGGTAAGCAAAGCAAACCTTCTTGTTTCTCGTTAATGGAATTAGCTGAGGAAAGTAAACATGAGGTACAACCCAAAGGTTGGTATGAGTGGCGTCAATTGTTACCCCCTTTTGCTCTGCAGGGGCAGTCTGGCGTGCCTTCCATTCTCCATTCTGAAATTATACTGTTAAGAGATCAACCTCAGGAAATTGATAGTTTCAGCAAAAACTCCTTCCTTGCAACAAGTTGACTATCACTAAGGAGAACTGGAATTCTTCTGGCTCTGCGCGATCCGTTCAGTAAATGTTCCCCACGCATTTGCACTGCCGCTTGAGAATGTAAGAAAAGTCATGGATCCATAATCTGTTGTAGCATAAGAACATTTTCAGAAATTTTGAAAAGGTACATTTTGAAGATCTGGCCCACATTTTGAATGGACCTATTGCATAATAGTACTCAAATACTCAGTAATGCCCATATCCCGAAGGATCTAATCATTTGACACGATAAGACTACATTTATTCCAACCAGCCCACAGCAAGCATGCCCTGACACTTGGAAGTTCTGTGGAAAGAAGCCACCAACCAGGAAAACGGGAAAAATAACGGAGCAAAGTTCAAACAAATTCTACCTTCATTTCTTGGGCTACATATTGATGAATGTATGTATGGACATTGATTGTTATGTAAATCTCTTGCAGGATGACTGAGCAATGATCTCTGAATCATTGGCTCATCTCAGTGTCCTGTTGGCAAATGTTTGTTGCGCAGGAGATCTTGATGCACAGGAGATGTTCACAGGTAGGCTGAACTTGTGCAACTTGCCTGCCATATTTGTTTGCCAATACAACTAATGCATTACAATTAACTAATATGTGCATACAATGTCTGTTTATTTCCTCAGATCCCAGGGCCGGGCTTGGAAGAGTAGTATGCGTTTTTTTGCCTTGGGTGTTGCTGTGTGGCAAGGATGGCGATCATCTTCATGGACACATTGATGTGTTCATATTAAAATAAAGATTTCAAATCAACTAATGTTTTGACCGCTGTCTGTCGTCATTATAAATTTAGCAAACTCACATCGTTGCCATTAACAAGAGTTTTCTTGTGGTGTTAAATTTCTGAGTTCCATTTAAGTGATTTAGACTGCTGTCATTAATGCACAATCTTGTAAATCTTGTAAATTAGGCAGCAAACTATTTTCAGGGGTTCTTATCTTTACCCAGGCCTAATCCTTTTGAGGTACATTTCGGCTATGGAGATGATGCAGGTGTGAGGGATGCGAGAGAAGTATGCCGTTAGTGAGGTCGGTGTGTCTGAAACACTTGTTGCATCATTGGACAACAGGAGGCGGCTGGGATGCTCGCGTGAATGTGGGTGGCCTGTCAAGCGGGCGTGAGCCCTCAACCCCTTCGTGAAGGGGAAAAAAAAGCAGAAGTGTCACGGATGTGCTTTGCCTCCTAACTGCGCGCAAAACTCGTTGCTGCTTGGGCAGCTGTATCTTATGAACAGACGGGCCTACAGAAGCGATGAATCCCGAGGAGCAAACCGTAACGTGGCTAATATCATTAGGAGTACTGAATTCCCCTAAAAAGAACATTGCCGATCCAGAAGAATTTCTGAAATCGTGTCTGAGAGATGGGGTCGTCTTGTGTAAGCTCACAGAACGGCTTCTACCCGGAACGAACCCAAAGGTAAGCAGTTATTAGTGACCTAGATTTCTTTACATAAAATGAATACGTTGGCATGTCTGGGATGACCTATACATTAACTTAATCAACCTATGTAATAACTGGCACGTGATGTAGCTTGCATTTTTTCATACCTAGCGAAAAAAGTAGGATCGACAACTCTGGTATAGTTTGTTACGTTTTTTGTTTATTGGGATTCCATTAACTGCATAATGGTAAAACAAATACAGAGGAGTAGCCTATGCATTCCGCTCCGGAATGTTTAACTTCTATGTCTATAACGCTTCCTGTCCCAAGGATAAAAATATGTTCCGCAATCTGCAGAGGAAGCAAATTCACTTAGGCTACTTGTCAAAGTTCCTACATAAAAATATACGTGTCTGATGCATCAGTTTGTACTCTGTATTCGTGGAGCTGTTTGCGGGTTGCACTTCATAGAAGATTGTGTGTAAACATTACAAACAAAAAGGTGGTGCGTGTGCTGTTAAGCACAGAAGAATCATTTTCGGTCTTATCTGCACGTGGGTGTAGTCAAAGCCCCGTTGTTTTTTCTTTATGTCTACACTAGGCTACTTCTGAGAGAGATCAAAACATGCCGACCCTGAATGCTAAACCAAGGGTCCTTTTGGTGGAGCCTTAATCATTATTTTATTCAATAATAGTGGTGAATTCTGTGCACTTAAGAGGCCTAACACGGATGTGCATATCACTATAAGTGCTCTAGAAGATTAACACAGCAGTTTTATAATCCAACCAATGATACCTAATTAGAACACATGACAATGTCCTTAATTATTAATAGGTATTTGTCTTGATCTAATTTCTTGATGAAAAAGTTTTGTGTTTGGCTAAAATACTGAAGAAGTTAGACGTTTCAGTTTGCGTGCTGGTGGTGAAGTTATCGTCACTTCCTCTCTTGAACCTTTTCTTCCTGGTGCGACAGTTCATCGATACGAGTGGTGGAGATGCAGGAGAGAGTAGCCAAACAACCGTATGGTCGGGACATGTAGTGGGGCAATCCAAAATAATTTTGATTTGTTTGCGCATAGCGTATTATTTCTAAAAGATGTCGGGTGGATGCATCTCACAATTGTATATCGTTCGCTCTGTCCCAGTGGTGACTTTGACTCCTAAATTCTTGTTTATGTGAGCTGCTGTGTTTTTATTATTATTATTTATTTATATAACGCTGTTTTCAGTACTGCCCAGATCCCAGAAACGAGTCAGACTGTATTGCCAACATTCGGGAGTTTTTAAAAGGATGTTCTACTTTGAAAATTGAGGTAAGTGATGCTCTTCTGCTGTACAACTCCAACTCCAGCAGTTAGCTGGCTAAGGCTATGGTTAAGACCTTGAGTATATTTTCCCTCGTTTACATGTAGTGTCAAAGGTTTGCTTGTGTTTAAATCTGTAGAGGTTTGCTGATAGACCTATAATATATCAGTGTTATTTACTTTCTTACATTGCTCCTGACGTGATCAATACTTTACGGTTCATTCCAATAATCTTCATATAAACTTGCCCTCACATTTATAAAGGCAATACTGCATTTTCTGTTAACTTTTCTTTTTAGCACATTGTTCAGCATGAAAAATAACCCTCTATGGTGCACTGATTTCTGCGCTTATAGTACTTGTTCTGTTTGTTTATACTATTAGTATTTCATAGATCACTCACCTCAGCTATAAATATAGACTTTTTGCATAGACATGCCTATTGCAATATGTAAACATCTGTTGTTTTCTGTAAGCTTTAGTTGTTATGTTGGCAGAGTTGTATCAGATGAAGTCGTTTATTTCACGCAGTCCTATAATGAGTTATTTCCAGCATCTCTCAAGCACAGTACTGTTTCCTGATAAGTCTCTGGAGTGGACCATGTGCTGCCACACCCTCCTCACATAGAACACTAATAAACCCTCCATCTTCTTGGATCAAATATGCATGAACATGTCTTCAGTGTGTCCACTCTGCACTGTAAACTAGTAATATTGTGAACTTGGTGTTCCCTGCCTGAATCCATGGGCTAGGCTTTAGACGTGGACAGATACATAGCACAGAAAGGCCTTCCTCACTTCTTGTGGCACAGAGGAAATGCAAGTATTATAAAAAGCTATTGAATCATGATCCCATCTTGCTGCAAGGGAAACTGGGCACATGTGGTGGTGATGGTTGGTTAGGAGAGAGGCAGGGCTCTCGCTCCTGTTTTCAGATCTCCCCCATAATTTGTGGTTGCGCTGTAATCTGTAGCAGTTAGGAGTCCAAAGGCATCTTTTAAAACAGTAAGTGACCGTGGGCATGGTTCTTCTGATGTTTTATAAGAGAAGTGGTCAATGGCAGAAGACACACCAGGGCTGGAAAATCTGCCTCTCAGACAGCTGTGCTCAGCTAGGCACTGCTTGGTGACACCCTTTGAAAGAAGGGCTGAAGAGATGGCATCCAGTTCCACACTGAAGCATTTTCCAGTAGTGAATTTAAAAGTAGAATCACATTCTCTGTGAAATCAAGTGAAGTGTAGAGAACTCTTAGATTGGACCCTTGGAAACCTTTCTAAACTGTTACTAGGAACATCTGACTGGACATATTGACAAGGAGGCATGTGGTTGTTTTTATGTTGCCAGATTGAGGCAGCATTCCTGAGGGGGCTTCTCAGTTATCACAGAGGCTAACTGGCAATGGTGAATTTGGCTGAGAACTTCAAGATGAGGCCATTCAGATTAGGCTAACTGAAGCATGTTTTGCATAATGTTTAATCTTCCCAGTTGTGGCAAACACATGGTGAAGACGAGTCATGTGCCTAGACAAAGAGACTCAGTCACACAACTTTCACTTCTGCTGTATTTCAGCAGAAACAGGAAGCAGCCTAGCAATGGCTACAAGCTTCTAGTCAAGTATTTACTCTATACATAGCTCTAACAAGCAACAACAATGTCTCATTTCAGCCATTTTAGCAATATCACATTTTGATTGTAGCGAAAACTGGTATTTAGATGGCTTTCCTTAACTGTCAGATGCCACATTGCTCCATTTAAGTGGAGTTAATGAAGTTATCAGCATGGACACTAAGCTTCAAAGACCAGTTTGACTTGAGAGATGATGCATTGACAGTTATGTCATTGTGGTGTTGTACTGTTCTCAGTCCAAATTCAAATCCACAGCTGTGGCTTTCACATAGTGCCGGGGCAGGGCTGTCTGTGGCCAGCTCGCATAACTCTGTATTTAAGATGTTTTATTCAAAATGTTAAACCGTATTCCCCAGAGGAAAGAGGATAGCTGTCTGTGCCAATTGTCCAGAAGGGGTCTGTTCATCCAATCATACTCATTACTTGGATAAAACAAATTGTGAAACTAGGGTCATTTGAAGGCAGCCATCTTTGTTTTGGTTTGTTTTGGCTTTCGTCAGTATTTCTGAGTATTTCTCAGTATTACTTCAGTGGTTCCTATTTCATTAGTTCCCTCTCATCTGGACCAATTTGATTGTTTGGACTTAACACCACAAGACCTTCTGATTTTTGTTCTGCTTCATTATCCTCACTTGTGTAGTCATAACAGCAGTCATCTTTTTTCCAGACGCAGCTCAAATATTGACTAATCTTATTTCATCCCTAGGGCTTTGATCCAGAGGACCTGTATACAGGGGAGAATTTTGGCAAAGTCCTGAACACACTTTTGGCAGTGAATATCGCCACTCAGGGTAGGTCTTCAACTGTCGTCCAGAACTGCTATCAAATCACAGCATAATAAGCCCCGGCGTGTTTGTTTGAATGAGTCTTGTGCGTTAGGCTGGTGTCCATTGGCACTTTTGTGTGATGATGGATGGACCGTGACTGTCAGGAAGGTTGCAGGGAGCAGCTAAACTCCCAATAGGACCCTTCAGATACAAGCTGCTCCCTATTGGCCCTTGACTGCAGTTTGTGATCGTGCAGCTACTTGTCAAGACATGCTGGGCTAAAAAATGCAGTTACTGTCAGGGGGAAAGAAGAATGTACTGCTCATATCATATGCATGTGACCTAATTCATTTGGTGAAATGTTTAATTTCATTCAGGGCCTTATATCACCTAACTTCTCTCATTGTTATTTATTAGTCAACAAATGAGATTTCTACAGTCCATGGCCTGTTTTTGGTGCCTCTTAGTAATACGAAAATGAAATATCTATTACAGAAAGTTTCTTACTGCTGTGATGAATCCCAGACTGTTTTTGTCTATTGTACGCAGTCCTGTACATTGTATATTACCCAGCCAACATAAGAAGAGTGCTTTGTGTCTAGCAATGAGATGTGAAAAGTGTGTTAAATGGCTATATCTTTAACTACCTGTTGATACTAGAGGGAATTCAAGTATCAACAGCTAGTTAAAGATATAGGTGACAGTATATGATGTTGTGACTATGTGACTATATTTTGCTTTCAAATGGCAATGTGAATCATTGTACTCATTGCTCATTACTAGTTTTTGCGCATTTGGTCCTTATCAGGATCCTAATCATTCTCCCATAGCCTCCGGGAAGCATTCACAGGCGAGAGTCACATGCCGTGGCCTCTTGCAAGTTTTCACTTGAAACTATTCCCTGGAGGAATAGCCAAGCAGCTACACAAACTAATCAAGTTGTACAAACTCCCTTCTGAACCCTGTGATGTCGGTCACATGTCCCTGCTGACTGCGAAGCAGCCACCTCAGCCTGTTGTGTTGTTATTTTTATTTGTGTCGAGAGCGACGCAGCATAACACCGTGTGCTGCACTGGATGCTCTAATCCAGCAGCTGTGAGCTCTGCCACAGGCTCCACGAAGCTCCGTTCCATCAGGGCCTGTCCAGGCAGCCAGCTGCTGCTCGCAGGAGGGAAAAAATACCATGCCCCGTAGCCACCACTCGTCATTGGCTGAGGTGAGATCTGTGAGTGCTGCCTCCCCACCTCCCCACAACCACACCCCAACCCGCTTTCCCAAAAGCATTTCCATCCAGTGCCTGAATGAGGAGACTTGAGGAAGAATTGAATTAGGCTGTTTTGCTGAAGTGGCCCATTCAGCTCAGCCACACAAAATGGGCGCATTGTGCACGAGCTCGAGCTCGCTGTCAGTTGAGTCCTGGCTGTTTGAGATTAGGTGACTCACGACTCGGCTCCCCCATCCATAACCATGAAGTTTCTGAACCGCCCCGAGCACCCCTGGACAACAGCTGCCTTTGAAACGGTGACGGTGTCCTGTTCTCTAATTGGACATCATGCTAATCCTCCTTTCCATGTGGTGGCGATTAAAACGTATGTATAAATAGCTTGACTGCCTGCCCACCTAATTGAAATGAGATTAAGCGGAGATGTCAGAGTGGAGCGCCTTCCTGTCAGTGAGAGCAGATTAAATGCCCCTGGTGCAGATTTAATTTGGAGTATTAGGTTGGGTTTTTAAAAAAATTTTGATATACATTTTCCTCCTAGTCCGTGTTTCCCTTTGTAGTCGGAGCCTGAGTCACTGGAAGAGGATGAAACCGCTGTCGCTGGCAGCCTCTAATTGCATAGTGGGATGTCGTTGGCCGTTTATCCGTCCGTTTCTGGAGCTGGGTGAGCGCTGTGCTGTCAGAGCCCTCCAGCTTGTCGGAGTGGCTGTGGTGGTGTGGAGGGGATGAGCGAGGGCCCGGTGTTGGGCAGGAGAGGACCGGCGGGACCGGGCAAGAGCGGGCAGCGCTGATGCTGCGTGATGGAGCAGTGAGGCAGCACGAGGCTCACTCTGACTCGCCCAAGAAAACATTCTGTCAGGGCACGGAGCAGACTGTAGACACGTACACACACACATGCACACACATGCACACACATAGAGAGAGAGGGAAAAACAGGTCTCAAGATCCAAACAGGCAGTTGGTTCACATACCATTCTTAGTGACCACATATTATTACCCATGTTAAATTATAGGTTCATGGGCAGCCAAGATAGAATGGTTAACTTAAAGATCAGTATGTAAGTTTTAAATGCAAAATGGAGCACCATGAGTGCTTACCGTGATCAGTTTTTATGTATCTGTTTCGCAGTAGATTTGAAAGAAATCCATAAGCCAGGCTCAGTAAACTACTCTCCTTTTGATCTCTGTCTGTTTCACTCATGACATTGAATTCAATTCAATTCAAATTAAAAAAACTTTATTTATCCCCGAGAATAAAAAAATTGAAGTGTGAAACTGAATTCTGGAGATATTCGACGTATAAAGTTGAGTGAATAATGAATGTTAAGGAATACTTAAATGGCCTGATGCCGGTTGGGTGGATTGACTTTTGTGTTTCTCATTTTAAGAAAAACAACATTTTATATAGTATTTGAAGAACAGTCCCACTAAATCAGGGCTCAGTTTATGCTCACCAAGGCACGGTGTGGATGTGTCCTTCACTTAGTGCTCTAAGGAGAGGAATGTTCTCAGATACCCAGCAATCAACCCTTAGCACTGTGGTCACTTCAACTTGAGTGATGTAGGCCAGAGAACAGGTGCTCCCAGAAGCTGAGGTTGCGTGAGCACTGCAGTTGACTTCTGGGGGGGGGGTGTTGGTAGGGGGTTTTGGAGGAACTGAGGTGAAAACCGAAGCACTGTCGACATCTGGGCTGCCTTTCCCTAGGAGGACATCTGGCAAATAACAGCCCGTGGAGTAATGTTGAAAACCCCAGTGAACTGGAAAGCTGCACCCATAGTCAGCAGCACTGCACTCCGCCTCCTCACCCTGACAGTGGGCAGCACGGGGGGAGGGGATAGACATGTCATGTCTGTCTGCTGGATTCATGTATTGTTTTTGTTGTTGTTTATTTTTATTTCTTTTTTCTTTTTTTTTCTTTTCTTTTTTTTACAGATCGAGGCACGGAGCGGTCATGTTCCCAGTCTAGCGGATCAGCAAGCAGCCAGTTCCCGTCCACACACACACAGTCCGCCTCCAGGTCCAGGTCCCTGCGCAGACAATCGAAGCCAGCAGTGGTGAGCGAATGACTCTTCGGAGGAGCCTTTTGGCATCTTGTTTCAGTCACATCTCCTTATACATGCAATTAGCTGAAGACAACTTGCTGAATAAGGCGTTGTGAAGCTCTGGTAAAGCATGCACATTTTTCTTTCCTTCCTGCTTGGGCTGGATGAGGAAAAACTGTGTCCAAAAGAAGCCAAACGGCTGTGTTTGACCTGAGGGCTGTCCTCTCTATGATTGGGTAGGAAATGGCTGAGAATGGGGGCAGTGGAGGAGGAGGAGGCGGCGGAGGCGGAGGTGGAGGAAATGGTCAGCTGATGGTGAAGGCCCGCTTCAACTTCAAGCAGAACAACGAGGACGAGCTGTCGTTCAACAAGGGCGAGCTCATCCACGTGACGCGGCAGGAGGAGGGTGGCTGGTGGGAGGGCACCCTCAACGGCAGGACCGGCTGGTTCCCCAGCAACTACGTGCGCGAGATCAAGCCCTGTGGTGAGTTGGCGCAGACGGAGGGATGTCTAGACCAGACCTAATGTTTATGACTCTAAATTTGGGCAGTAGACATTGTGTCATTTCCTTTTCCCCCCTTACCCTTTTACTCACTTGGCTTTGTCTCTGTGGCCTTGTTTTGAGTGGGCAGTGTGCGCAGTAGCTGATGTAGCCAGTAGGCCCTAAAAACCTCCAGTGCACTGAGGATAAGGGCACCTGCTTAATGAATGGTGAATGTCTTTGGAGTTGTTGAAGTGAACTTGTGTAAAAGCTTTGAATGCTCTTGACAACAGAGTGTAGCTGGATTGGATGGCCCAGGCCACCCTCTGTGTGGGCAGTGCATTAAGCTGATGGACTGGGCTCGGAGGCAGACAATAGTTTCTTTGAGTGCCACTGCCACTACTGCTCATTTACTCCTCTGCACTTGGCTCTCTCCAGACAAACCAGTCTCCCCCAAGGCTGTAAAGGGGTTTGACGTGCCTCAGCTAACCAAGAACTACTACAGCGTGGTGAGTCAGTCTCTCTCTCTCTCTCTCTCTCTCTCTCTCTCTCTCTCTCTCTCTCTCTCCCCCCCTCCCTCCCTCCCTGTCCCCGGGGCTGTGAAACACAAGAATCAATGTGATCTGAGTGATATGACTGAGTGGCGGTCCACGCCCTTATGGGAGTTGATGAATGTCCTCCTTCTCCTCCTCTTTCTGCTGCTCCTCTTCTCCTCCTCTTTCTGCTGCTCCTCTTCTCCTCCGCTGCGGCAGGTGGTGCAGGACATCCTGGAGCACGAGCGGGAGTTTGTGAAGGAGCTGCAGACGGTGCTCAGCTGCTACCTGAGGCCCCTACAGGCCAGCGACAAGTGAGGCAGCCCTGTCAGATTCAGCTGAGTCGGACACAGTGATAAATGGTGGCGCTGAGGCTGAATGTGTGTTTGTCCTCTTCCAGGCTGTCCAGTGCAGACAGTGCCACCCTTATCGGGAACCTGGAGGATATCCTCAGCTTTCAACAAGGACTCTGCGTGGCCCTGGAAGAGTGCACCAAGTATGCGTTATTCTCACATTTTACTCTCTGTGTGCACGTTTCGCGGCGAAGCGGTATCGCTAACGGGAATGTAGCCTTTGTCAAGCCTTCGACTGGGACTCTAAAATGTGCAAGACCTCTCTGTTAAAGTGAATTTAAAGAAACCAATCACATGTGCAACCAGCCTTAAATTCTGATCTGTCTATTGGCCAATAAATGCAAACATCCCTTTATTGTAGGAATGGGACATTCCGCTGTCCTATGTGAAAAACAAAGCAGGACAGTAGGCTATAGCCAAAATACCGAGGCCATATTGGCTGCAAATAGCCTATCATTTACACATCATGGCAGGGTGTCCAAAACAGTATAAATATGTCATTGTGTCATTAAAGTAATGTGTTGAATTGATATTTGGAGTTCAGAGAGGTTTCACGTCATTATTCAAACTAATCTCTAATCTCAACATGTGTGACGATCGTTAATTAAATAGACCTATCTAACCAATCTGACAGTTCAATACCCTCCAATCTCCAATATATATAATATATCTAATATATATATAATATAATTCCTGTAAACCACAACTCTCTCTTTGGGTGCTAAAGCCACATTCATAGTCCTATTCACTCCAGTCATATTCACTAACTTGTGTGTGTTACATTACGTCACTAAGACACTTAAATGTACGTCTGTATTTGCATTGCACAAGTACACCTACTTGACATAGAATAGAAGCCCCTTATATACCATCAGTCTAGTGGGGCTACATGCAGACACAGTTTCATGTGCCCCGGTTAGGGATGTAACGGTATGAAATTTTAACCTCACGGTTATAGTGACCAAAATTATCACGGTTTTCGGTATTATCGCGGTATTTTTAAAAGTGTCAAAAGTTAATTGGGGACGCTGGAACTCATTTTCACCTGGGAGTGCTCATAGTTGTTACTGAGTAGATGTGATCCCTTTATTCGGGTGCATTTTAAGGTGGCCTATTGCTACTGGAGAAGGACATATTTTCATTCACATTCATAGGCCTACATCCTGACTGCCGAAACGAACTTTGTGGCTACATGATACAGTGCACTTTTTGTGGTGAAAATGTTCCGCCTTTTAAAAGCAGGTGTAGCCTAATCCGAATCTCAGTTATATCCATCAATTAGACATGGTAGGGTACCAGTTTTGTTTCATTGTACCAGGCCTACTGTATGTCAAAAGCAGGCTCAAATGAAGCTGGGAAGGATTAAACACACGGTTTCCATACCATGGTAATCAACCGTGATAATTAGGATATTTGAAATGAAAACGATAATCAATAAAATCAACATTTTATAGCGGTTTACCATTATATCGGTAATCATTACATCCCTAGCCCCGGTGTTTCAGTGTCTTGGGAATTGTTGCCCAAAAATCAGAAGGGGGGAAAAACGTTAAAGCATAGGATATGGTCATGTAAAAGAGAAATAACATGCATTGTTGTAGCTACAATAGGTGATTCAGCTCCAAAACCCTAAGAAACGGTAAGAGCATTTACAAACAGCATTTACAGTTTGACATCACAGCCAGCTGGTTTACATGAGGTCCAGATGGGGAACTGCTTGTTAGTGTTTGCACATTGTTGGAGGAATTTAGGGAAATGATGATAACCAATGCATAAACTTTCAAAACCACATACAAAAGCACAAAGGTGTTTTTACAAAGGTGTAATAACATATGTTACCTGTTGGCCAGGTATCTGTCCTCTTGCTGTGTCCTACATCATTATCAATAGTTTTTCAAAAGAAGACATTTCCCTCTTTGCTTGGACATTCTAAGCCAGTGTGCTTGTTTCCTAGGTACTGTGTGGTACTGTGTCAAACCCATCCGTCCTTTTATGAAATTAAAATAACTAGTGTGCAGTGCCCATTCAAACATGCCATTCCTGTAGAAAACCCAATTACATGCCCGCAGGTATGTCTGCTTTAAAAATAGGATGACAAGGAATAACATAATTCCAGCTAAGCATTCAATAACGAATACTGCATATTATATTATAATATATTAGCCTATAATTAATGTACAGTAAACAGAATTTAGGCATGGCTGCATGTGAGATTTTTAAAGATCAAAATGACATAAGCCTAACAGCTATTTGAGTTAATGTTTTTTGTTAAGCTTACTGAATAACTTCCTGATAGAAACGACAAACCATTTTGTGGAATGATGCATCATTGTATGAAATTTGCAATGATGTAACTCAAAAACAGTCTTTGGTAGCACAAGTGACATGTCGCTCTGTCTGCCTGTCGAATAACAAACAGACAGACGTTCGTGTCATTTATAGATTTATAGCCAGGGAAATGCATCCCAGCACTCAAATGGAAACGGCACCTCTAAAAATGATATATTTACATCTTGCATTATAAATACATTAGCTGTTCTTCTGTTAATACTGGTGTTCTGGCTCATTATGTGATGATATTTGTTATGTGGTTCTGTGATGCTTAAATGTAGTGTTTCATACATAACCATGATTCACAGCGATGCCAAAATGCAAAGCAGCATTGTCATTGATAAGATGATTGTTGGCTGTTGGATGGCAGTTTGACATAAAAACTAACCTTTGACCTCCTCCGCACCCCACCCTCTCCCATCCCTTCAGGGTTCCAGAGGGCCAGCAACGACTGGGCGCCTGCTATCTCAACCTCATGTGCCAGATCCGCACGTTCTACCTGTCCTACTGCTCCAGCCACCCCTCCGCTGTCTGTGTGCTCACTGATCACAGGTCAGTGCTCACACAGGCCAACACTCACTCAACCAAGTCTGTCACATAAGCACAGGGACGACTCGTACTGATCATCCTAACTTGTACTTGTACAGCTATGTCTTGGCAATGTCTACAGACAGCTATCTGTCTATATGGAATGGGGAGAGATATATGACTCCATAGAATGTTTAGACAGATGTTAAAACATCCGCGAATAGCTTTAATCACCATTTAAAACTAATATAAACAACAACGTTTTGGTCTTTTTAAAGAGATTATTGAGACATTATCGCTGTGCAGCAATTGCTATAATACCAACTTAATGTTGAGGGGAGGCAAAAGGGCATTTAGGCCTTTACTGATTATCTCTTTATAATGCACACCAGGACTTTGTCACAGATCTGCCATCTATGGCTGTACAGACTCTCCAGACCCCCGTGATTTGTCTTCTCTTTATTGTGTCTCTGGCCATGACCAGCTTATGGCTTCACAGTGGCGTGAAGAGCTTTGCTGTATAGTAGTTCAGTTTTTATTTGAGATGGACTGAGATTGTAAGATTTCACTTGCGATATTACACCCTAGTGCCTCACACTTTTACACAAGGGCTCTGTTCACACTGTAACTCTGTGGTCTTGATTTTAGATGTGTCTATTGTAGTGTGGTGAAAGAATGAATATAGAGTCTCCACCTTCATCTCTTTACTGGGACAGCCATTCACCAGAAAGTAGACACTACATGTAAAAGACGGATGAACTGTATTAAAAAAGTTTTAAAAAAAATTCTTAAATTAAGTAATCTATCTAAAAAGAATGAAATCTGCTAGATGTCCACTAGGTGTCAGGATTTCCCCATAGTATAACCTGTGTGAGTGCACACCTCTTTCCTCCGAAGATGTTTTGTTAGTCACATCAACAGCATCCTGTTCTAGACTACACGAGGGCAGCTCTTGCCCAACACCTCTACCAGTCTGTAGAGTCCCAAAGCTGCAGCGGAAACCCTGAGCTCTGAGAAGCCTGCAGTCGGCCACAGTTCACTTCTAATCTGAGTGGTCAGTGGTCACCAGTGTGAATCCCACACCGCCCTCAGTGCCTTTCCAAAGAAGTGCTGAAGTGGAATCGTTCTTCTTTCACTCTAAAGCCCGCTGGCGCTCGCCACCAGCATGCCATCCCCTGGGCAGCGGTTGCCATGCTCGCCGGGGCCGCGTGTCATCTATGGGGCTTTTGTTCTGTCATAATGAAGCTGCTCTCTCCCTTCCTTCTCCCCATTACCCAGGCCGTCTGCGTGTAGCAATGCACAGCCTCGCTACAGAAAGGGAGAGGAGTGGAGAGGCTAGAAGATTAGTGCGCAGACACACACACACACACACACACACACACACAAGCACACACAAGCATACTCACGCAAGCACATACATATATATGCACACACACACACACACACACACACACACACACACACACAGACAGAAGCACACACAAGCATACTCACAAGCATACTCACGCAAGCACATACATATATACATGCACACACACACACACACACACACACACACAGAAGCACACACAAGCATACTCACGCAAGCACATACATATATACATGCACACACACACACACACACACAGAAGCACACACAAGCATACTCACGCAAGCACATACATATATACATGCGCACGCACACACACACACACAAGCATGCAAACACAAGCATACACACATTCACACAGAAACACACACACACACACACAAGCATACACACATTCACACAGAAACACACACACAAGCATGCAAACACAAGCGTACACACATTCACACAGAAACACACACACACACACAGGAAGCCGCTGCTCAGTGAGCAGGATATCTATAGTTGTGGTTTAGGCTGAACAAAGCAAGGAAGATGCACTTGTGATTTCTATGCATGCTCATTTGCACCTCCCACTCGCAACCTTTTCTGCAGCCTCTCGTTCCTCCTCACTCTCTGCAGAGGTCTCACATGATAAATGACCCGGTATCAGCACCCGTTTCATGAGTTCACTTTATTACATGACGTTGCAAGATGCAGTGTGTCTGCCAAAGCAGTTGTGGGCTAATGCCTTCACATGACTTTCATTTTTACTTTTTCACATCTGTGGAAATGTGGTGATTGATTTAACCAGTAGGGTTCATAACTGCATTTTCTTTGGTTTGTGAAGCAATTTTCCTTTTCCCTTTAGTTTTGCCTGTTTTTCTGTTAATACTCATAGTAGATGGCGCTGCTCAAGTGTGGATGAAGTGCCTGTAGATTTAAAGAACAATGTACTTGTCGGGCAACAGTAGCAACCTCAGCCCTTATAGTGAGGACCTTATATGTGCATGTTTTAATACAAGGAAGTCATGAAGTATTTGCAGCCACACCAATTGATTCTTAATGTAAAGTTGAGCCGTAGCACCTCATTTGAAATTATGTTATCTTAATTTGCATGTTTTAACACCTTATATTTAAGTAGCTTCATTTGTAGTTAGAGAGGAGCTGTCTTCATTATTGCTGCTGTTCTGTAATTAGCATACGTTGTGGTGGGTCAGTGGGCCATGAAAGTGTGTCATGGTGGTTTAAGTACATGTCCGCACATTTCTTCATACATCTTAAGAACCAGTTCCAAGAAGTGGTCGTTTCTAACCAGTACAGTAAAATGCGTAATGTTCAGTTTGATTTTTTTTTTTTTATCTGTTAAATGCATGCTTACATTACATGCAACATTTGGGATAAAAAGAACTAAATAAAGTGAGGGGCATGGTGCCATGGTGATCCCAGTGCCATGGGTCATTTGTCACGCTGAGTAAGGGGACAAGCTCATGGTTTTTCAGTATGCAGTTCATTGTCTTTTAGTAAGACTGTGACAGTTGCATGATTTCAATCTATGCCTCCATGCAGTCCCCTATAAAAAATCAGATCAGTAGCTTTTGTCTGTGTTGCTTGTCGTATGGGTTTGACCTTATGGGCTACTCCCCATGTTGGCAGTGAGGAGCTGGACAAGTTCATGGAGAGCCAGGGGGCCAGCAGCCCAGGTATTCTGACCCTGACCACCAGCCTCAGCAAGCCCTTCATGAGGCTGGACAAGTACCCCACCCTGCTGCAGGAGTTGGAGAGACACGTGGAGGTAAGACCGGCCAACCCCACCCCCTGCTCATGGAACTTTTTTTAAGAGAGTTGTTCAAGTTATCAGTCAATCAAGTTGTATATAGGGACATCCTGTTGTGATTGTATCAAATGGCTGATGCTCTTCTGTTCTTCAGGAAGCCCATCCTGACTACAGTGACATCCTGAAAGCAAACGCTGCCTTCAAGAACCTCGTGGTGCGTATAGTTTCAGTATTCAGACACCTTTGCTAATCTGCTAATCTCCTGCAGCTCTGTGTTAAGTGACCTGTCTCTAGACAGCAGTGCCTAATTATCCTCTGGATATGTGGGCTGTCCACCTGAGTTATTGACTGGAGAGAATTCACTTTAATGCACAAGACAGTCATTTTCACATCATATAAAACCTACATGGATTATGTCTGACCTGTAGGTGTATACTAAGGTCTACAGATTTAACACAAACAGTATAGTATGACCGTGTACTACTTTAGTAGAGTTCAAATGATACAGTAGGCCAAGAGGTTGAATTGCCAGTAAGCCTTTTGAGACATTGAAAAATGATGCGCTGAAAAAATTAGACACTGAAAAATGATGCACTGAAGAAATGAGACACTGTGACGTACAGTAATTGTGTCCAAAACGTTCATCTGATTCCCTCATTGACTGTTCCATACAAGATGGAACGGAGTGGAGGTGTGGACTGCACATTTTCTTCATCAGCTGGAAGAAGGGTATGTGAGACAGAGGGTAGCGTGAATCACCTGACTCTGGGCTGTTTGGAAGTTTGTACGTGTCTGGAAGGATTTTCTTTAAATTCGCCTTTGCTTACCTAAGTTTCTTTTCTCTGTCTTTTAACTGTAATGCGGTTGCATTGTTGCAGCATTTTCCTGTCAAGGAGGGGGAACCCCGCCCTCCCTCTGAACACTCATGGGACATCTCAAACTAGGATTTAAACATGGTCAGCGTAGGTCTATGAAATGACTGAATAAAAAAACATTCCATTCCACCAAATGGAAAATTGATCTGGTATTCAGCAGTTGAGTGATATGAAACATTTGACCATCACTTTGTTTGTATTGCATTGTAAAACCCTTTAAGGTTGATGGAGAGCACTTTGTGTAGCTTTCAAATCCAGTAGTTCATCAGGTAAACAGTTGGTTAGTCAGGTTCCAGTCAGGTAAATAGTTGATAATTCGGTTAAGTCTGACGCCACGGGCCCAACAGTTTTTTTTTTTTTGTCCAAAAAGGTTTACTAGCACAGCCAGCCGGTTTTCACAGCCTGTAAACCTTTTCACCATCACCTTCATTTTAGTGAGCGTAAAACAAAAAGCCACATAACCCTAATATAGTAATACTGTAACACAGTCATTAGTGTAGCCATGCAGCTGGATGATATAATCACAGGTAACGTCCAGGCACCCGAAAAATATATTTTTTTTTTTACAATTCAGAGCGAAATTTTTACTGTCTATGGGAAAAAACAAGCAACTCTGGGACCAGTTGGATCCGGAGAAAGAATTATCGCCATCACGATTTAACAACCAGATAGGCAACTAATTTGGCACATTTGAAAATTTAAATCAAATCAAGTCAACTTTATTTATGTAGCACATTTCATGTGACAAGCACAGGCCCAATGTGCTCCAAGGGAAAGCGACACAACAAACAAGACATGACCAAACAATTTAATTGGTTTTGCAGTATTGCAGTTTTGTTGCAAATTCTCCCTGAAATGTATACTTGTTCTGAATTCTGTTTGATCATTTTCCTTACTCCCTGGTCTTTGTTTGCGCTTGATGTGGTGATTGGTGTAAGAGGATTAATCGCTCATGTGAAACACCTGCCGCTCATGCCCTTGCTTTGGCCCACAGATGCAGTGTCAGGACCTGCGTAAGCGCAAGAACCTGGAGCTGCAGATCCTGTCGGAGCCGGTGCGGGGCTGGGATGGCGACAGCATGAAGTCCCTGGGCCAGGTGTCCTACATGTCCCAGGTGCAGGTGCAGAGTGGCACCAGCGAGGTGAGAGCCGATCGTGCAAACACCCCCACCTACACACACACCCACTCCCCAGAATCTCAGGGAGAGGGGAACATGGTGTGACCCGACCACAGAGGCTGTTTTGCAGACACGTGGTTGCCACCAGTGTGTGCTTGTTAACTTTCACACAGTCAGCAGTTGTGCTCTGTGCCCTATCATGGCACCGAAAGTGCTACTGAGGCTCAGGTGAATGGAACATGCCAAGGAAACTAACAGTTATTTTTTATAGAAGTTTTCTTGGCAAGATTTGAAAAAGTCTGCTTAATTTATTTGGACAAGACAAGAAGTCTCCGAAATTTCAAGCAAGAGTGTCCTAGTATATGCCGTATGTTGTCATACTGAAACAATGAAGATGATTAAGTCCCCCTGACAGAAAATGGAAAAAGTGACTGTCAGGCTCCTCGTTTACCAGGCTGAAGCCTACTGCCAGTCAAATATAGAACAGAAACCTCACCACCTATAGCTGTGGTCCTGAGTAGGGGTACTACAGATTGTGTCTGACTGGAATTGGAGCTCACGAGAGAAGGAAGAATGCTTACAGTTCATGCTAATAGCTGTGTACTGACACAAATTTGGAACTTTGTGTTCCTGACAACTCTATTCAAATGTGTTCCCTCTCTTTTATGTTTCTCTTTGCCCAACCCAATAGTTCTCACTTGGTTGCATTAAAAAAAAAAAAAACTCACTCGAAAGCAAAGGTAGGATATTTCATCAACCAAAGTGGCCCTGACTTTTCACAGACGTCGTTTGAAAGTGCATTGACCTTTGTTTGATGTGAGTGTGTGCATGGAATGTGTGTGTGTGTGTGGGTTTCGGTGATTCTACCTGTGTTCCCACATGCGTCTTGAAGCTCCTTGTGGTCATGTGGTGCTCTTTTGTGATGAGGCTTGACGCACCTGCTTTTCTCCAGTCTGAAGGCTCTTGCTGTCTTGTGTCCTGCAGGACAAGGACGAGCGCTACTTCATGCTCTTCCCAAACGTGTTGGTCATGCTCTCCGCCAGCCCCCGCATGAGTGGCTTCATCTACCAGGTGGGTGTCCACACACCCAGTCTCCGTCTGTCATGCACCCTGTGGTCCATGACCATGAGAAGTGCCATCCTACATGAGAAGCATCTACCAAATGGTTATGGTTATGGATACACTTTTGTCCAAATATGACTACGACCACTCCAATCATTCAAAGCACCTCAACTACACACAATTACATGCAATTTCTGGATGGTTATTCTATATTTATACCAAAATCCACTTGTGTATACTACTTTATACTTTATATTGTACCTGGCCATTTTGTAGGAACGTTACAAAATACATGCTAAAAATGAGCATTTGGCTCACAATAAGACCTGAAAATATGTCAGTTATATAATATCATAAGGTAAATAAGTCAATCAGACAATGATTTAGAAGCATAATGAGCTTGAACAGTTGTCGCATCGGTAGCAAAGTCCTACTGCTTAGTTCAAACTGAGGTTTCAAGAAGGAAGACTCGAAGACAAAGGGCCTAATGGCTGCCTTGAGAGGTCTGTGAGCTGATTGGCTGGGCTCCAGCACCAGCCTGGTGTGAGATGTGAGAGCCGGGACGAGAGGGCAGACGTGCTGGGAGCTCCGGTCTGGCCCCAACGAGCTGCTGTCCACTGTTCTCACCGCTTCCTTCCACATGTCCCAGCCTCCTGTTAATAGAGGCCAGACACTACTGCTGGTGCATGGTATGGTGTGGTGGTGAAAATTAATTTTACAGCAGGACAGATTTTATAAAATTGCTTTTACACTTATCAAGATTTGTCACAGGAGGAGTTGTCACCAAAACATGTAATTTCCGAACGTTATGCTGACGATTAACACATTTTGTGCTAAATTTTCACTTGGGTAATTTTAGCCATCTTCGTCAGAGCCATAGTCCGCTCCAATCATCTACAAAGTGCCATGGTAGTGCAGTGTTCAAATAGAAAGTATGCATGACAAACTTTTTAAGACTTTTGAAGGTGTTGACTTTGGGAAGGATACTGAAACATTAGTCGCTTGCACCAACATTAAAGTCTGAAAACGTTTTTTGTGTGCTCCGGTCCTTCCCTGGGTTCAGCCATCTGAAGTGGCCCAGGACCTGCTGCTCAAACTGTTCAAGACTTTTGAATCCATGACAGATTTCCTTAGACCAGTTTGTCATGTACCTTCCTGTCTTCCACAGGGAAGAATGGCATTATCCAACACAACAGTATCCAAACAGCTCGAGGATGCAGAAAACGGCGTCTTCGCATTTGAGATCGCAGGTCTGTAATATCCAAAAATGAAACCCTCACTGGATTGATTTAATCTCACCAGACACTACCAACCACTCATTCTACATCCTCTGTGATTGCATGCCAGCTCAAATGTGGCCTTGCTAGGACCACTGAACCTGTACGTTTGCATAACAGCTTTGATTTAGTATTTAGCAAGTGAGTGGAGAAACACTTAGCGAAGGCCTGATGACGCACACCCCATTGTGCTCCCTGAAGCGGGAGCTGGATGAACAGACAGTGCATGCGAATGAGGCTGGTGTCGCTTAGGTGGCTGATGCCTAGACGTTGACCGTTGGTGTTGGTTGTCCTGCAGGGGGCGGTGTGGAGCGCACCACAGTGTTCTGCAGCAGCCCGCAGGAGCTACAGGAATGGTTGGAGCACCTGCACACCTTCACCAAAGGCGGAAGCCCGGTGGGCACTATTACGAAGGTGAGAGATCCTGGCGATAAACAGGTGGTAAACAAGTTCACGCAGCAGGGGAAACTGACTCACCAGGGCAGCGCCACATCAGAGTGACTGAGGGGCATGGCATGGAAATCGGGTCATCTGTCATTGTCATACCGCTAGTTACACAGAGAGCGCTGTGGAGTTTTAGTTTTCAGATTAGTAGGAATTGACTTTTGAGTAATCCTCCAACTGAACTCTGCCTCTGAACTCTGGCTTTGCTTTGTTAACTGTTTCGTAGGCTGGGGAAGGTAAGCCCATGAGTATGGTAGGGACCCCAACGCACCAAAGCCACATGCAGACCTTCAGCACTCCCGTGGCCAATCGAGGGCCCCTCGAGCCCCCCAAAGTCCCCAAGCCCTGGTCCCTCAGCTGCCTCAGGCCTGCACCCCCCCTCAAGCCTTCGGCTGCCCTCGGCTACAAAGAGGTACGACATTCTCTATTTACACACACACACATACACACTTGTAAGTTGGGGAAATGCCGTGGTCAGCAAAGCTGTTGAGAGTGTGGGGGTGTGTTGTGACAGCTCTGACTAAAAGCTGACGGTCCCAGAGAGTGAAAGAGAGAAAAAAAACATGTGAGAGAGAGAGAGAGAGAGAGAGGCGCTGAGGTCAAGCTACAAACTTCTTCTCTAATTGCTGTCTGGGGTCTATCTACGGAAATGGGCATTTACTGGTAGAGCGCACCGAGTATGTATGTTACTTGTTGACACTACAACCCTTTGTTGTGCTCTGGTTGCGGTGAAGATAACGGGTGTCAGTTGGAAGCCCTTTATGGTGGGTGGGTGGGTGGGTGTTAATTAGCATCAGATCAGACCTCAGTCCTTTCTGTGCTCATCAGCTGTTTGTGAGCAGGCGGTTTGTGCTAAATATGTGTTCTTGTTGCAATGAGGCAATATTGCAATGTCGATGTTGCAAGATAAAACAATTCAATACTTTGATGAATGTTCCCAGTTTCGTTGTGGAAAGGTGTTTGAGGTTTCAGTCTGATTTACAAACCCCCACTAATATGCAAGAACAGCTTTTATAGCTGAATGGTGCCAAATATACCAGGAGTGCATCAGTTATCAAGCTAGCTCATTTTCATCAGTCCCAGCTAGGCCCAGATACCTTCATAGGAGCATAACATTACAGTCCTTTCAACTAAGCATTCATTGAAGCAAATCCAGGAGTTTCCCATTGGGATAGTGGCAACGTGGTATCTGTGGATACCTTTTTCTTCACACGGCATCAGGTTTTAAGCAATATAAAATGTACATCTGGAAAGTGAGTTGTAGGTCACCTGGAAGGAGTTGCATGGGTCTCTCTTCTTTTCTGTCTTTATCTGTCTCTCCCTCTCTCCTTTGTTCTGTCTCTCTCTTTCTCTTTTTCTCTCTCTCACTCACTCTCTATCTCTTAATTTCTTTATGTCTTAGCAGTCACACCAGAAATCATCCGTGTGAGGGTTTTAGGTTTGCCTGGGAATGCACTGTTCACTCCACCATGTCTTTTCTCATTCCATTTTTTTCATGCACCGATTTTCTCCCTCTCTCTCTCTCTCTTTCTCTCTCCCTCCCTCTCTTTCTCCACTCCGGCCTCTGTAGAGGATGTCTTATATCCTGAAGGTAAGGGTAGATCTGTGAGTGTGTTGTTGTCTTATGTGGGAGTCATCGTGTGTGTGTGTGGTTTTGTGCTCACTGTGCTCGTTGCATGCTTGCTTTCCCCCGTCCCTCCCCCCAGCCCTCCTCAGGTTTGCTCAGGTCGCTTGTTTCCTGTTTGCTGCTCCTTCGCTCTTTCCCACCCCCTGCTCATCACAGCCCAAAACAGAACACCACAGATGTCAATCTCCGCCGACTCCCCCAGTTCCACAGAAGCCCCACCCATCCCCTCCCGCCCTCTATTTAGTGCTACTGGAGACTGTCATGTTTGGGTTGCCACCCTTTCTGACACACCACCGTGTGTGTGTGTGTGTGTGTGTGTGTCTGTGTGTGTGTGTGTGTGTGTGTGTGTGTGTGTGTGTGTGTGTGTGTGTGTGTGTGTGTGTGTCTCACTTATTTACCAGCTTGTTTAGCTCAACTACAACATGGTCAATAAGGTGACAGTCAGTGAGTCAACAAGCCAATTTTGACAGTGCATCACCAGTCAGTTTCACAGTGACTGTGTATGTGGGTGTCCATGCCGTGGGTGTATGTGAAAGATAAAGCTCCTGTGTGTGTCTGTGCCTATATGTGGCTTCTGCAGGGCCCAGTGCTGTGGCTAAACTAACTGTCTCTTTCCCTCCATGGGATAGTGGATCTTGACATTTGTCCAGTTGATGCACTATAACATTGAACAGCTTTTGGGTCATGTTCAGCATTATGGTCATGACCAAGGTAATGTGGGAACAGCTTGTCATTCATCACTGTCAGGCAAAAACGCAATCCAATCCACAATTCCAATTACATTACTACAAAACTATTCGTATGTAAGCCAGAATAGGCTTAGCATTATTACATAAAGATATACAGGATAGCCTCTACAGTTTAATTCCGGTAAAAACCTTTACTGTTGAGGATTGATATAACTAATCATGAAATATAATTGATTAATGTTATTTGATTGATTATCATTTTCACACTTGTCCCAATATCACATCCATTTTCTCACATACACTATATCAGTAAAAAATGTGAGCAAAACTGTGTACTTTACATTGTTTTGATACAAATAATTAATTCAGTCACCACCCCCTCAAAATTTCATTAATTCCTCTCCTAGTCAGTAAATAACCCCCAGCAAAAGTAGAACAAGTACTGTTATTAGAGAGAGCATATGCTATGGTTATGGTTATGGCTATGGTTATGAGTCACATTTGGGTGAAGTGTGAAGGGTTTTGGTGGTTGTGCATTTTGCCCAAAAGATTGAAGAATTTGTAAAAGTGTACATGGACTTGTGATAAGTGTGAAAAAACTTCCATCATCACTATAAGACACAATTTTTTTTAAAAACAAGAGTATGATAGTTTCAAGGAAATAGTAATTTTGACATTTAAGTCTGGTTGTTTATAACTATACACATAATGTGTTGAAATGAATCTCTTGAAATATTAACAAATGGTTAGATGGCAAACTTATACATTCGACTTTTCTTCCTGTACTAAAATACAGCATTATTTAGCTATCATTTATGTGCATTATGCAGCTCTCACAAATAATTGTATGATTACATGAATCAAAGTGAGTTTGACTGACTGGCTGTAGGGTTCTTTTCCACACTGGCTGTCCTGGAAGGGTTGACATGCTGTTCCAGTGTTGTGGGAAAAGCAGCGCTGGCTTGTCTGAGCTCTGGTGTGGTTGTGATGCTGCTTCTCAGTGTGACCCTGATGCCCTCCTCCACAGGACTCCAGTAAGAGCCCGCGGCCTATGAAGAAATTCCTCCCCAAGAGGAAGGAGAGAAAGCAGTCCGATGATGAATTCTCGCTCCGGAAAAGTAAGCGCAGCTCTCCTGAAACCCTTGTTTGCTGAAAGGCCACCTGTGTCACGGAGTGTCTAGAGTCAGAGCGATGAGTCAGGCACAGGAGCCTTTGCTGTGGCTACTGCTCAGGCAGGTGTTGCATCTGCACAGGTTATGAGTCCCTCTGATTGTTTTGTTTTCGTGTGCGTGCGTGTGTGTGTTCGTCTGTGTGTGTGCAGACATAGGCAGTATTTTAATTATATGTATTTTAAATACGTATTTAATTACTTTATTTGTATTTTGCAGGATTGGAACCAATCGAATGTAGTTTGTAAGAAAATACTTAGAGGGATTGTATTTAGAGTATTTCAAATACTTAAATACTTAAGAACTCATTTTTTCTCTAATAAGCCAACATTTCATCACTCAGTTAAATATACTAACCATTACAATAAGCCGGGAGCCAAAGGCCAGAATTATGGTGAACCTGGTTCTGTTGGTTTTTCTTTGTTGTTTCCTGTTGCCTAGGGGTTACTCCATAAGAATAGGTTGGGTGCCCGATGATATCCCTTGGGCAATTCCCTATATTCAGCTCTAAAGTTGACCTAAGTAGTGATTTGTCCATAAAAATATTAATTTCATTACCCTTTTGGAAGGACAGCATAAAATGTAAACCCATTTTTCCTTTTTCTTGCAGTATATCCACAATGTGACCAAAGTAATGGTGCTTTCGGGTTGTGTGACAAAATATTTGTTATTGTTTGTATTTGTGCCTACCTGTGTGTGTGCGTGCGTGCGTGCGTGCGTGCGTGCGTGCGTGTGTGTGTGTGTGTGTGCAGGCACAGTAGCTCTAGAGGAGGACGCTCAGATCTTGAAGGTGATAGAAGCGTACTGCACCGGGGCCAGCCTTCAGCAGACCACCGCAGGTACACACACACTGCGCATGTGCTACCAGTGTACCAGACCCCTTACTATTAGCCACCTGGTTTTCAGCCAGGTACAGTATTCGCCCACCCTTTTTTAGAGCTAGGAGATGAGTAGAAAGCACAGAGATAACATTTGCTTATACTTTGATCTATGATTTTGATTGAGAGGCAGTTTTGTTGGTAACAAAGTGTGTGTGTGTGTGTGTGTGTGTGTGTGTGTGTGTGTGTAGCTGTTCGGAAAGGGAGTATCCCACAGGTTCTACTGCCAGATGAAGAGAAGATCATAGTGGAGGAGATGAAGAGCAATGGACAGACGGTGACAGAGGAGAAGTGAGGATCGCATGGCTCCCATCTCTCACATGCCAACGGCCTTGACCTGTATTATTCTCATTTGGAAGGAGTTTAGACCATTTTTCAAAAGGCCCTGACTTTATGAATTAGATATTTAAGAGGGCTTGTGTAGATATTTAAGAGGGCTTGTGTAGATGTTCTTCTTTTTGGAACTAAACTGTCCCGTCTTCCACAGAAGCCTTGTTGATGCTGTGTATGCACTGAAGGACGAGGTCCATGAACTGAAAAAGGTAAAGACCTCGTCTTACTTTTCATTTAGGACACTAGTGTTGAATTGACCTCAGTGGGTTTAGGTCCAATGATGTGGCATTCCTCTGCTGGTTCTGCTGCAGGAGAGTAAGTTGATGAAGCAGCATCTGGAGGAGGAGCAGAAGTTGCGCAGGGACTTGGAGCGGATGGTGCGCAAACTGGCCAAGCAGAAGAACGATTTCGCCTGGGACGACTCTGGCCACTAAGGAATGTTACGCGTGTCATCAGCATTTCAGCAGATTCAACCTGTGTGTGTGTGTGTGTGTGTGTGTGTGTGTGTGTGTGTGTGTGTGTGTGTGTGTGTGTGTGTGTGTGTGTGTGAGAGAATTTTGTCTGTGAGTCTGAACATTTCATATATTACTTTCTTCAGTCCAGTACCATGCTGCCAGATGAGAAGAATGCTTTGGCTTTGAGGACAGATATTTGGAACAGGCCAATGGTTACGCATGTATAGCAATGGCTATTTACGACTGAGAATCTTTCCTAACTCTGTATTTTGTCTGGCAATCAAGTCCTGTTGAGAACAGTAGGTAAGACATTGATTGAAAACGGTGCAAGTGCTAGAGGAAATGCGAAAGGGTCCAAGATGGAGAACACAGTGGAGGCCTAAGAGAAAGCCAGCCGTACTGGAATGGAGCAGTTCTTACAGGGCTGCTCCAGTAGGACCCCAGTTTGGACACCTCAGAGGATTCTTCGTTTTCTTGTGCTGGACTATCTGATTTTTTTTTCATGCCCCTTGCTGGAACAATCCCAATGTGCTACTTGCTGGACATGGCATCGTTGAGGTAAGAGTTGGCCAAACAGCAAACCAGCTAACTCAACAGTTCCATGCAAGTTGTGTGCACTGTGATCATCCTGGTGAGTGGAGGGCTCCGTAAAGCACTTCTACTGCAGGAAGAGAAAAAGCCATCCTAGATCTAACATGGGGTCTTCATGCATGCTCACTTCCTAGCCAGGAGATGGACAAAATGCTTTAGCCATATAGTGTTCTTGCTGTCCACTTTTGTCTATTACCTTTTGCTTTGTACAAAAGGAATGTTTGAGAGTAGGAGTGTGCGTGTGCGCGCGTGTCTTTGTGTGGGTGTGGTTGGTTTGGTTTTCTCTTTTGAAAGGACACATCAACACTCGGATGAGTAAGATGAACTATTATGTATACAGACTTTTTTTTATTGCACATTGTTGACATAAGATGACTGGCCATCTTGAAATTGAGAGAGAATCAAATTGTTGGAGTGAATGTGAATAGGTGAACCCCATAACTATCGACAGAAACAAAACATCTAGCTCCATGTGAAATGAGTTTCCCCAGAGTTATAAGCAGAGGGTTCTAAATGGGCTATTTGAGGGCAAGCATGGATGTACAGTATTTCTATGGTATGCATACCATATTAGCTGTTAGCTAATAGGTCAATCTCACATGAGTGATCATGTAGTCCAAAACCATCAGGGATAATAATAATAATATTAAGTTCATAAGAAATGGTGATATAGGAAATCTAATACTATTCTGGCTTATAGATCTAAAATATATATAAATATATACGTATATCATATATACATGGAAATTATAGATATTATGGCAGTAGCTATATACTTTCTTACTGAAAATGACTATACATACAAGCATTTGTAGCCGCTAGTACGATTTTTAAAAGGCATATTTATTTTTAATGAATCTCTGTTTGTTGAAAATGGTGTGTATGGTACTGGAAAACCACACCAGCTTCCCCCTAAACAAGCTTGTGTTTCTTTGTTCCCGCTTTCCCTTCTGTTGAGATTCCTGTTGTGGTTGCACTGCTTCCACCGATATCGCTGTGAAAGAGAAGCGTCTGTGTTGTGAGGAATTGATGAGTTTTACCTGAAATAAGGAAATGGTTTGTGTACACTACTGTTCAACTCTTGGGAACACCTAAATCATTGTTTTTTAAAGAGATACTATAGGGTACTAGGGTATGCTAGCGTGAATGCTATAATTAAGATGCCAAAAACTTCCGAAATTGTCTTAATGTTGTATTACAAGTATCTCGGTGGCGGGCGGGGGGGTGGCAAGGAAATGAGAAAGTCAAACAGTATGTTAAGATTTAGTCAGACAACCATTTGAAGACGCCACCTCTTTGTTTGCTCATAGCTTACGTGACTGTGGTGTTCCAACATCTCGTGGCCTTTCAGACAGTAGCTGGCTCAGCTTTTATTCTGAACACCTGGCTGCATATTACAACATGCTGTTTAAACTTGCACATGTAGCAGTTACAAAATTACTCAAGTTCTTCATTGTCTGCATGCAAAGTGTGTGATTCCTTTGAACAGTAGTGTACTCACATCCAGCTGTGCTCGATGCCCATGGAAGGATCTCTATGTGGTGTCATTGCCACTGTGCAGCAATGAAAAACCAACCTACATATACAGACTTCATTTAAAGTCAGTGGCAGGTACCAGTCGACTGTTGAATATCAGTGCAATTAAATAGCTGATTGCTGTGGTGGAATGTGTACGACCTTGCGTGAGCAGGAAAAGCACTTAGCGTGGAGCCTCCTAAAATCCAAACACTGGCGCTCTCACTCTCCAATGTGTGCCAGAGTGGGATAGTGCGAGTTCAGTCTTATCAAAAAGCAATAGAAGACTATTGGTATTGCTAAGCATGTGGTGCTTTGGCATACATACATACATACATACATACATGCGTACTGCAGCAATAAAGCTGTGTTGTAAATGACATGTCCAAATACTCATGATGAGCTTAACTGAGTCAGTTTTGGCTCCTGTACTCATTTCTGCATGCTGTCGTTTTTTGCTTCAGATAGCCTTGAATATCATTTCAAAGTATGTAGATTTTTATGATGTAGATTCACATCTTGTTTTTGAAGTGCCCATGTCTGCAGACCTAAGTGAGTGTATTATTTGCTATAATTTGTTCTATGCAATTATCATTGTTATATGTATTGTGACCTTGTTTTTGCTTTACTTCAATGAGGTTTTTGTTTTAATAAAAGTTCAACTGAAAAAAAGTTTTCCATTGTCATATGAAAATAATGTCATATCATAATCGGTTGATCATACATCAAAAAGCCTTAAGAACTATCTAGCAATGTGAAATGCAACATTGACAAGGACAGAAGTAAGTACAGTGTCCATGTATCTAAAATCCCATCCTATTTTTGTCTTGTAAACCCTTTCCTCCCTCCTAGGAAACTTGATGACGACCCTTCTCCAGCACATCTGAATGAGATGTGTTCACGGAGGTAAAGATGGAAGATCAAGCCCAGCCCACGGGGCCTGGCGGAAAGTTGTGCGAGCGCTGCACTGCTGCATCTCTCAGTGCTCCAGGCAAGCACCCCACTCTGACTCACCCAACCTTTGCTCTCTGAGGAGCGACTGTGGAATGTGTGAGTGGTGAGCACTTCCTGTTAGCTAACAAACGTGCCTCACAGTCGCAGAGAGGCAGCACAGCACACAAACACTGTCACTTTTTCCACCTTTTGGGCTGGAGGCTGGTGGAAATCCACGCCTGGATTAGTGTGGGCTCGCAGTAGAGCGGCATATTGGCTACCGGTGAAGTCATAGTGGTGTGACATTGCCTTCTGATATTACTTCGACTCTTATTGAAATGGGTTACAGCATGTGAGAAGACACATTTTGTGATGTTTTTGTTCTCAGCCGTAAGCACTTTCAAGGGAGTTTATAGTCATTTCTCTTGAACATTGAAGGCCTGTTTAAGTTCTGTAATTATACCAAAATGGCCTCTTTAGTGAAGCTTTTAAATATTTATTAATGATCAATTTCTCTGATATTGATTAGTGTGAAACACACACACCTTAATGATTTATTATTTAGGCCTACATAATTGCTTTCTAACCTTAACATCATTATACATGTTTACAGGCCTGGGTGCCTGGACTATGGTTACAGGCCAAGATGGACGAAAATTTTGCATGTCTGCAAATTACAATCACTAACCCCCTCTTGCAGCTGAATCACTAACCCCCTCTTAAAGCGTTGTAACCCAAATTCTGTTTTAATGTGGTTCCAGCACGGCCTACTTTTGGGGGTCCTGGTGTTATGGGTAAACCCACTTACCACATCACTGCAAAACTGCCCCTAAGGTTCTGCAGAAACGCTGCATCATGTCAGAAGTGGTGAATGTGTATAACAAATATAACAAATAAATAGGGTGCTTTGTTGCATAGTTAACCAACAATATGCACAAGCCTATAAAAATGTCAATGACAACTGCTATTGTCTGCTCTCTAATAAGCATGCATAAGCCCTCCAAAAATACATGATAGATTCCTCTGTTCATCTGTTTAGCAGTTTCAGTGGAAAGTGTGGTGGATTGGTGGGCCTGTTGGGGAATAGAGATGACTTCCCTCCCACTGTCTCTTACCCATCACACTAATCAGCTCTCAAAGTTGTATTACTCAAAAATGAAAATGACCTTATTCCCTGTGTAGAAACACAGAGCAACCCAGTACACTGCTTACTGTCTGTGCTCTCTTAGGGGTATAAAATTGATATTTAAGCAAAATATGTTCCAAAATATATTTAAATCATGACAAAATATACATTTAATATAAATGTCAATATTTACAATATAGCAAAGCACAGGAGTCCTGAGTATTCACCCCAGTCCCCAAATAAATACAATCTTTTTCAAACTCTCCGAAAAGAGAAATAAGTTACTTAAAACATTGCCACTGCAAACACAAGGTCAGTTATCTAAATACCGTATATTCTGTTGTTAGGAGACCGATGCAGGGTCACCATATGAAAATTAGCTACAATATTATTCTAGCAGATTACTACTACATATATGTCAGCTTGGTTACACTTTCATGAACCAATCAATGTCAAGTCAATCAATGTCATTTGGAAACATGGTTTCATGTGAACTCATCAAAGAGCCGAAAATATGTCCTTCATAACCTTCATTACCAATCCCAGCAAGTTGTTTTATCAAATGATGCTACCATAAATACCATTTACTGACATAATACTCTGGAGACAGAAGAGTGTCTATTCAAATCTTCCAAAGATTAAATACATTCTCAGTTTTTTCTTCTCAAAGGACTTTTACTCAAATTGTAGTGCAGTTTTTCATTGTTCTGTTGCCATTCATTTTAGGAAGTATTCCAGTAGAAGAAGGAAAATGGTGCAGGTGAATAGTGAAGTCCCGTATCCTTAAACTTCTTGGCTTTTTTTGATTGTCCTCCTTGTCTCCTTGGGTCCAGCACAGGAAGCTCCAGTTCTTAAAGTTTGTATAATCCAAAGAAGGTGGCACTCCAGTCATAGTTCACCCAGCTCAGGTTCGTCACCTGCACATACAACCGGTCATCTTTGTCCAGCTTGAACACCCCTCCTTGTGAGGCAGTGCACAGCGGTAACTTTGTGGGTGGACAGTAAGACTTGAGTAAGACCTCGTCTATCTCCTGGGGTTTGCTCCACGTATTGTCCGGCTTCTTCAACTTGACATGTCGGATGGTGTTTTCCAACGGCGCTGTGCCGTTCTTGATGGAGAAGGTGACCTGTGAGTAGATGTAGTAGTAGCCGGCGCGACTGATGCGGAGTCTGCTATCACCCTCTGTGTCCACATTCACTTGACTAGAATGGTCAGAGTTCCACTCCAGGGCACGGACCGCATTGCCTTTTCCTGTTGGGAATGAGACATAGCTTTGTGACACCTCCAACACATCCAGCAGTCAATCAATAGTTTTCTGCAGTTTTCAGTAGTTCAGTAGCTTTCTTAACTGTCAAATATTCAAGCTAATTATTTGACATGAGGTGACCATTTTTATGTGAATGATAGTCTTTTGGTTCAAGTGTGCCACATGTGGAAGATATACAACTTGAGGGAAAGCAGTTGTCCTACCTGTGCTTGAAGTTCTCCTGACTGACATGTGCGCTAGAGCTCCATCGTAGTGGTCCCCAGTCAACATGGCAACTTCAATAAAGAACAACAAACAAAAGCATAGCTGTCAGCTCTTTGATGACCAACAAACATGCCCAAAATAAGCAATAACAAATAACTATAATGAAGGTACTTACCTTCTGTTTGTGAGGCCTGGAAAGAACAAATAAAAAAGATTAATTTACCTCAAGTACAAGGGAGTTTAAAGTGGTTAACATATCCATGGTTAAACATTGACTTGCCTTTGCCACAATGTTGTTGAATTTGTCTAGAACCTGTTTGCAGTCGGGCAATGACTGGCCATCCAAGTTTGTATCTTTACATTGCTGAAGTCTCTTTAGGATGTGGAAGTCATCATTGTTTTCATTCAATTCTTGCTGTAATGGAATGTAAGTTACAAAGTTATCCAGTTTTATGCATATAATTAATGATGTAAGTATGTACCAGTAAGTCACTTTCAAGTTTCATAAAATACCATTTGCTGTGAACTTCTGTGTACTCAACTACTGTGTAACTTTCACACAGATTTGGATGTAACTCTTTAATGGTTGTATGATTTTGTCCACATTTTGTCAGATTAATATTTCAGACTTTTCCTTATATTATAGAACAAGAAAGAAGCCACTTGGGAATTCAGTTCAAATTGGGAACCTACACTAAAGCATGTCTTTTTCTGTACTGAAACATGTTGCTTTTGTGGTTAAACGACTGCAGTGCTACAGTACAAGCTTTTTCTTTGAATGTAATAGTAATTCTTCAAAGCTTCAACTTTCACAATATATTTCCGCTCTTGTCTGAATGATTTCTAGAGCCACGCAGGGCAAAGAGCTCCATCTTTACTGGCTCAGAGTAGCATGCTTGTTCAGGTTGGAATGTCAAATCAAGTTATATTTTTTGTCTTGCATTATTTCAAATCAGTGGGATAGATATTAACTTTCCTGACCAGGAAAACATCCTCTATAATTACAATTAATATAATGAACAAGCCTATTTCCATATACCAACAATGCTATATTTCACTTCTAAGAAAACCTTTCCAGATTGAAAATATTAACATGCTATTTGAAATGATGTATGCAGACAGTAATTCATTCGAAATCTATGAATATGTTTCCAAGCTGTACATGAGTAGCTGACTGAAGGAACAGAGACGGCTTACCTGGTTGCCCTTGTGAAAAAGGTAGATGAATCCCCCAAACGTGAGAAACATGTGCATCACCAGCACCACAGCCAAGAACCAGATCAGGCTTGAGTTGTGCCGCGGCTCAGGCCTGCTGTGGAAGCGAGGAGGGACTGGTGGAGGTGGCGGCGGTGGCATCGGCAGGCTGGTGTGGTAGGTGTTTATCATGGTGCCAGTGAGAGAGCAGGTGTAGAGAGATGGAGACGTGCTAACTAGGCTCCCCCATGCAGTAATGAAGAACTGACAGTTCAGCTCGCCTCAGCAGTGTGAGTGACAGTCTGACAGCACTTCCTTTTTATCATGCATACCTATAAAAAGTGCACATCTCTGTACATCAAGAGCTGGAGGTGTGTCTAATTTTTTTTTTCTTAATCTGGGTCTCCTTCATGATGTAAATTCTTTATTAAGACTATGATCATTTCATTCTCTCACAGGAAAACAGAAGTGTCAAAGCCCCCGTTTTCTCACATTTTGACAGAGTGGCCTACTAAGTTTCATAAAATACCATTTGCTGTGAACCAACTTCTGTGCACTCTGTAACTTTCACACAGATTTGGATGTAATTCTTTAATGGTTATGGTTGTATGATTTTGTCCAGATTTTGTCAGATTAATATTTCAGACTTGTCCTTACTATAGAAATTGGGAGCCTGCACTAAAGCATGTCTTTTTCTGTACTGAAACACATTGTGTGATGATATCATTATATCATTATCAACACATCTCAACACCAAAATGTGAAAAATAAAAACTGGGCCTCTAACACTTCTGTTGCAGCAACATTTCAGGCCAGTTATTAAGGGTTATAGAAGCACTAACCACAGTGACCCTTTTCTGCTGTGGTCAGATGTGAGAACCAGTCCACTCAAACTGTTTGCAGCTACTCTTATTTGTCCCATCAGTTTCGGTTAAGTTCATTCATTCATTCTAACTAGCAATTTAATTAATTGAATGGTGATAAGGTTTTTTTTGATTGAGACAGATGACTAACTCCTAGTCATTGGTGATCCCAGACACATCTTTCTTTTTATTTGTTTTTGTTCCATTGTCACAACAGTGTTCTGCATCATCTTGCATGGAAAACACAAGCTCTCTCAGCTATCACCGACACCAGCATCGCAACATAGTCAAATTCACTTTCAAAGACATTCCAAGGGGGGAAAAAAATGAATGTGTGACAAAAAAGAACTTCCGTGATAACTCATCTCTTTTCAGAATGCTATATGTGTTCCAAGAAATGCTTAATACGCAATAACGGTGCAATCTGGGAGTGGTTTAACTTTGTGTACTTGTGTACTACTGGAACCGGTCTGGTTCACCCTGGAGGAAATGCTAAAACACTAACAGGGTGCTAGCCATCCTGCAACTGTTCTGGTGAAAACTTTCATAATGCATTGTGTTGTGTGGTCGTGGTGAGATTTTACCGTGAAAGTGTGAGAGTGTTACTGTTCTCCCCCCATACGTAACATACAGTAGACACACTTTCAGAATCACTGCACAATAGTTCTTCATATGAAATATCATGAAGCAGTTATACCCTTATGGACATATGCACTCAGGGTACCATAGCAGCAAGCTGGGGCTGTCTGAATGAACACTGTGAAATGCGCTAATAGGTAAATAATCAGCTACATGCTTGGGGCCACTTCATGTTGATTGTGTTACATCCTGTTGCAAAATGTATGCAATTGAAAACACAAAGTGTTCAGGTAAGAACATTTTTCATTTTGTGTGGGAGACTGGGAGAAATATACTGTGTGTGTGTGTTTGTGTGTGTGTGTGAGAGAGAGAGAGTTAGGAATACTTCCCTCTTAGAATAGTAGCTATACTAATTCAATGCATGTTGTTATTGCTGTTTGCTGTTTTATATCTTTCTAAAATGACACTGTTGGAAGTTTGTGTAAATTTAGAAAATATAATTTAAGTGCCTGGGTTCCTTGGAATACAGTATAAAACACACATTTCTGAATGGCATTACCGATTCTTTTTTCCCTTTTGTAAAATTATGTATGGAAATTCTGATTATAGTACTGATACATTGCACATCATAATAAAACTACTACTCAAACTGTAGTAACATTACATATTTACATTCAGTTTGCTTAGTACATTCAACAGCAGATAGTGTATTATAAGCACAGCCCCACAGAGCAAGACATTCTAGGAAACACGTATACACACAGCTGTTCACTTGGTGTAGATAGAATCACAGATCCTGGAAAGCAAATGGAAAGATTCTGTGCATTCATGTGGTAACAGATTAAGTCTCTCAAGTTACACTAAACAGAATAGTGAGGAACTGAACATCAACATGTGCACCCTGACATGATGCAACAGCCTGTCCTGATCCCCCTGCTGGGCACATACAGTAGTGCGGGACGTCTATTGCTGCAGACAGGGTCAACTGAACTGATATACAGCACATTTAAAAAAAAAAAAACATAACTCAGTATTGCACACAACTCTTAGATTACATGTTAGTTTATGCTGCATCTAAAATCAAGATGATGGCTTAAAAAATAGAAATAGTTAAGAATTAAAAAGTCAAGAATCCCTATCAGACCACAGTCCATAAAGGACATATTTTTTATATTTTTTCTCATTTATGAGAACCTAAGCCTGTGGAGCTCTCGCTCACTCACAGTACTTTGCCACACTGGTTAAGAGCTTACACATGCTCTCCCACCTGCTCATCCACTGTCAGACTGGTTGCATTTTCATGATAAATATGCCACTCAAGTTCAGTTCAGTGTGGAAACAATCCATCATTTCATAAGGATGTTTTGTCACCAAATGACATGACAATGTAGGCGGTAGGCATTTGGCAGCACATTCCCATGATTAAAATCTAGTTGGATGCAGTCTTTTTGTTGAGGAACGTGGGACTAATTAAATTTTCCACTGCAATACCAAGATACACAATCAGATTCATCAATGAACTTCTTATATGCATTATAAATTATTTACCGCACAATATGCTTTTAAAAAAGAATCTCGGTTTGCTGTCATGTCCACAGTGGTATGGATGTCTGGTGGAGATACATGGCATGGCATTCGCTCTGGAAGTGTTATGCAAGGCTATTCCCTGAAGACCTTTCCGCATGGCAAACCCCCTAAGGGTGGTGACTACAGGCTTGGCAAGTCCAGTTCAGTCCAGCACTCTGTTATACACTGACCCTCCTTTAATCTCGCTCCTTCTAATCACTCTAGTGGGAAACCTTGACAATTTTAAATACTTTATGTTCACATATCAGTCTGTTTTAAAGTGCAAACATTACAAAATACACAATCAATAAACCAAAGGAATATCACTGCATGTTTGTTATGTTTAGGAATGGTAGCTAACACTGGAGCGCAAAAGTATCAACATATAAACACATACATTTTTTTACTTTCAGCTTCCTCCTTTCAGTCTTTTTAGTCCGGCAATGAAGCACCAAGTCATTCCAACTGTCCGTTCCCACTGGTCAGGGGGTGTAGTGGACCACCAGCGACAGCGTGCGCCTCTCCATGCTCAGCGGGGTCCTGCTGGGGTGGCGCAGGCTGAGGGACCTGCGGTGAGTGAGGGAGGAGCCCACAGCCACGGCCTCCTCCCTGCTGCTCTGCGGGGGGTGGAAGGAGTGGACGGACTGCGGGTCAGCACTGCACCTCACAAAGGCCAGGAAGCACCTGTAGAACTGAGACAAGCACGGGGAACCAGTAGAACTGAGACAAGCACCTGTAGAACTGAGACAAGCACGGGGTAGAACTGAGACAAGCACCTGTAGAACTGAGACAAGCACCTGTAGAACTGAGACAAGCACGGGGGGGAGTGCACATAGTATGCTCTCTGGACAAACACTAAACACACATATCATCTGGAGGTGCATTCTATGATCACCATGTTTTTCATGAATCCTTACTAATTCTGCCAACAGTATTCTGATCCATGTTTTGGTTATGTGTGTGTGTGGGTGGGGGTGGGGGGTAATATGTTTTAACCACTAACTGTATATATAAGGTTTTAACATTATAAAACATCCTTTTTAGCTCTAAAGGACCTCGTTTGGGAGTTGTTGAATTTTCTCTAAGCATTTTAAAGATGCACACATTTGTATTTGTCAAAGAGATTCTTCTAAACTCCCTGTGGGCAGCACGGTGACTGTTCTTCTGTAGGTTACTGTATGCACTCTAAGCCAGAGGTCAATCTCTTAACTTGTGTCTTCAATCCAATGGGAAAATAAAACAAATCTTTGGCCCTCAAACCAAACATGTTATGTAGATCAGGCAACAGAAGTTTGAATTTTCACAACAAATGTATTAAACTGGCCTAAAATGAACCCATACAGACGACAGTTAGTTAGACTACAATTTCCAATATCAGCACCATCGACAATTAATTTTGAACTCGATCAGCCAGTTTCCAGTATATGCATTAAGCCTAGTCCTAAACTAAAAGCTTTTTTTCCTTTTGACGTTTCAGTTTGCTTTTAATATAGGACCAGGCTAAATCCATATATGGGTGACTGGGCCTAGTCTGCAGATCATCCTTGCTACCGCCAGCGATGCCTCATTGGGACGTGCAGGCTCTGCTGCCGTGTCACTGGACAATGCCAATCAATGGCAGGGCCATCAGGCAGGACACCAGGCAGCATCGGCCTCATTCACACGGCCGCGAGCCGCCCCCTGCCCGCTGTGCTGGCCAGCCACAAGGGTGTGAGCGGGGGCGGTGCTGCTGAGTTTAGCAGCGGCTAATTTAGGAGCGTGTCCATGGCGATAAAGATGTACAGGAGGGCTGACATGTAGCAGTGGACAAAGACACAAGGCACTGTCTACCTACCTCATGTCTCCTCCTCACCAGAAGAGAGGGAGATGGCATGGTAAAGTCCTCCTCACTGCTTTTCCACAAGTCATCTTTCAGACACTTATTCCTGACTAAATTCATTTCAGGGTTGTTTATATGCTTTATCCTAAATGTTCTTCAATGCAGGCTAATACATTCTTAGTTGAGGCTAAAAGAACTTGTTTGGATTAATTAATATGTGAACATGACAGTGCTTTAAAAATACAACTATGAAAGAACTTCATTGTAAATACATGTCTATTATAGTACTATTATACTTTTAAAGTATTGTTATTCTATATTATTCATTATATATTATATTGAATTAATTTTCATGAGAGCATTGAGGTTACTTGGAGTAATTAACGTTTTCGTGTTAATTACACATCTTCGTAAGTCGGTATATGGTTAAATGACTCATTACAGTGCGAATGAAGACTCTCTCGCCCGCCCCTACTGCCTGTAGGAAGAATATCCCGCTTGCAAGTTCAGTGTACCGTACCTGCCGACTGAAGCAGGATCAGTTTACATCCTGCATCCACAGCACAGAGGCAGGCTAACGAAACGCTAGCGATTGTTGCAAACGTGTGTATAATGGCAGAGCCGGCGAAGAAGCAGCGAAAACCCTTGACGGAAGATGCAAAGAAAAGGAAAAGAGCTTCAGACCGAGCGAGGGGGAGTTTCGTAGAGAAAAAGCGTCAGGCTTGCCTGGTGTCCCTTTAAGCTCCAAACGTCATCTTCCAGGCAGCGCTGCATGGAAGGCACTAGAGTTAGGGTTAGGGTTAAGGTTAGGTGCCTTAAAGTCGACAGTCGCAGCACTGCCTTGAAGTCAACGGTGGGGGCTTAAAACAACATCGAGCAATATTGAGATCATAATTCATGTCTTATAGTATATAGTCATTTCTTATTCATGTTTCTTGTCTATTATGCGTTCTTATGTTTACAGAAAGAATTATGGATGAAGTCTGTTCTGTGTTCTTCCACATATTACATGACTGTTGTTTTTTTCATTCTGTTCCTGTCCACTTCCCTAGTGTATCTTTGTGTGACTATGCCTTTAGAGATGAGGGGGAGTATGTTTTTGCCATGTGTCTCAGTTCTGCATGAATGCGTCCACTGCATCAGTAGTTATCTGCCCTGGGTTGTCAGGTTGGCACTGATCAGGATCTGAGTCAGTATGGTTAGCGTAAGCTGGGATGGCCAACACCATTTCCCGTCAACTTGGAAAGATTATTAAACCCTGACTATTTGCTTGTTTAGCTAGAGCAGCTGGTGGATCTTTATGTGAAGGTATGTTGTCTCTCCCCTGATATTGTATATCGTAAATAAAACTCTTTTCCTGACTTTTCCAATCATTGCCTGACTGGGCCTTCATTCATCTGTGGTATCAAAATTACCATAAATTCGGCCCCAGCTGTGGCGCAACTGGCTGGGGCACCTGCATCGTACGCCGGCGACCCGGGTTCGATTCCCGCCCCGTGGTCCCTTCCAGATCCCACCCCTGCTCTCTCTCCCATTCACTTCCTGTCAATCTCTACTGTCCTATAATTAAAGGCATAAAAAGCCCAAAAAAATAATAAAAAAATTACCATAAATTCATATAATATATAAATATATTCATAAAAACATATCTATTAGTCATTGTTATTGCTATTATGCTATACTATTATATAGTACTAATGAGAAAGATACATGTCCAAAGCCAGCACTGCTAATGACTAGTGATAACTCATCTTAGTGGCTGTGGAAAGGCAGGCCAACCTGGTTGTTGAAGAGCACGTAGATGACGGGGTTGAAGACGGTGCTGCTCTTAGCCAGGACTGCGGGCACCACGCTGACGACCGGCGTGACCAGGCCGATCTCCCCAAAGGTGGCCACCAGGGCCATGAGGCCGTAGGGCATCCAGCAGAGCAGGTAGCAGGACACCATGGTGAACACCATCAGCAGGATGTGGTTCTGCCGCCTCTGCACCGACAGCAGGTTCATCCTATTCACCTGAGAAATGAGCAAAGAAACGGCACATGTGTGGGATCCTCAGCTCATTCCTCTCAAAGCATCAAGGATAATAACACACTGATGATTCCAGCTTGTCGTCAGTCTGAGGGCTACAATTAGGCAGAGTCCTTGTAAGTTGCCTATCCCTTTCACAGAAGACCATACATCTACGATTGATTAACAAAATGTTGAGTCCATTATGTTGAGCAGCATTATAAATGCACTGAAAGATACACACTCAAGTTTTGAAATAAACAAAAGCCTTGCCTCAGCCTTGTAGGTACTCAGCCAATCAAATGACATTTCTGGCCAAACAACTGAGTAGCTTAGTCAGGGCTTGCATTTCCAAAGCAGAGGCCGTCTTATCCATCACCTAATAGGAATCTTAATTGATTTTTCAGAGTCTCAGACAAAAGGAAAAAGATGAAAACAGTCTGAGACATTTTAAAGTATTGCTTTGTATCAAGCTTCAAAGGGAGTGCTTCATGTTGGCATATGTCTGGCTACTGGCTTAAGAGTCTTCAAGCATCATCTAGCCTGGAGGTGGTCAGTTATATGGGTGTTCACGTCTAAGATTAGTAAAAGTACCCTTTCATTGGTCTGGTGTGTCATTTTAAAAAGAAACACTTGAGGATTGCCATTTCATTTTGACACATCTCAAGAAGATACGGCGCCCAGCGAATAAGAACCCCAGAGCCTGGGGAGTCTTTTCAGTCCCTGCAGACAGACAGCATCCTCTAGATAGCGGATCATGCCTAAGAAGCAGATAGGCTGACTTAACGGCCTGCGCCTCTTTAGATTAGCCGGGCAGAGAGGTCTTGTATATCGTCAGAGGCGTGTGTCCAATCTCAGAGTACTGTTTTTTATGCTCCCCTGGGCTTGTAATAGACCACACCGCAAGCACCCCCTGCAGACGTCCATTTTAAGGATGAGCGTTTACACCTGAGAGCACGAACACCAGCAGTGGTTCGTAATGACCGGAGTGGTGGTCATGTCCACGGGCAGCTCTGTCATCACTCCCTCCTTTTACACGCTCCATTAGCCCTGCAGGCTGGGAGCCGTCCCGCTCTGTCCAACGCTCACAGCATTAACCAACACTCTCTCACCCGTGTAATGACAACCCTTCAGCATGGACAGCCCTAGCAGGTCACCAATAACTAGATCTTCAGATTAGTTTTGAATGCACAGAGGAAGGAACTCATAACTATGACTTTTTTCCATTTATGTTGCAGGAAAATGCCTTCTCTTATTGGAGAGTTTAAATGTATATAACATCAGCCAAGTGATGGTTCAATGCTCAATGTAGATGGCAATATATCTCTTACCAAATGGAATTTATTTCATGGCTTCAGGAGCCAGAGAAGGCTATCACTGTGTGACTCAATATCACATTCACAGTCATCAATGGCAACCCTGTCTTGCTGAGAATAAGCCATTATATTTCTATATTCACTATTCTACTCACATCCAAGATTGCGTTGGGGGCTCAAATTCTGATAAGTCAAAGTGCCTTTCGGAAGATCACTGAAGTGGCTCTCGGTCCACTCGCTCTCCATTCATCTGCTAAGCAACGGAGCCGAAGCAAATCCTGGAGAAAATGAGCTGGTTACATAACGGTGTGGTCACCAATAGTAACGGGGGGCTGGCTCCCGACGCTAAAAATACCCCTGTGGGCTGATTCATACTGTATGTGGAATGGTGCTAGTGATGCACTCTCTCCGCCAGCCCGCGGATACCCTAATTACATATTCCTGCACTGGGCTCAGTTGTTTATGTAATGCCCTGCGAGCCTGAATGACTCACACAGGCAGGTTTGGTGACCCCCTGAACCGCGTCTGTCTTAACTGCCCAACCCCCCAGAGAAATGTCGTCCCTTTTTTCTCAGGGAAACAAATCAATAGTGGTGGACTAAAAATAGATTACTGGGTAGAGACATACCAAAGCCACCCAGCTTCTGGTATGAGACGAGACGCTAACTAAAGCTTGTCTATCACAGTGAGAGGTGATGGGATCAGACTCATTTCCTGACTGGCACAAGAAAGGGGGGCAGCAGAGATCACAGTGATGTCTACAGGCATACAGTACATAGAACCTACACATTACAACTGAGGCACAACACATTGCATAAACTCTCACAGAAGCGTGTCTCGGGATTAATGATTCCGTCTCTGTAATCAATACTTACCCCATTTTCATTTTCTGTCCTCACTACAACTGAGGATCAGTATCAAAGTGAATGGCTCAGTAATGTGTTTGCAATGCGAGGAGCGAGCCAATTGTTCTGGTCAGGGAGCCTGAAGGCTTTTAACGAAGGACTTCTTAAGGTTTACTTATGTGGTCGAGCGTAGTGCTTTTCTTAGAAGTCAGAGTGAATAGTTTTTGTGGAAAAGGTCAACTCTGACCCTGTTCCTTCTCTTAGACATAACATAAACATCCTGGCTGTCTATCAGCAGTCGAGTAAAATTAAATTACATTGAACAGTAGCCAGCATATTCACATATCAGCCATTCAGGCTGAAAGTTTTTAAAAGGCATACTGGTACTATGTTATGTGCTATGATATGTGATGATGGGCATCAAAGCTCCAGTAGGAATGTGCAGCAAGTGAAGAGACTCTCTAGGGAGAGGTGTGTGGTCAGATTGGTCCTGATGGACCGGACACTACCACAGCGGTGCGCACTCCCTCACTCACCCCTCTGATGACCAGAAGGATCTTGCTGTAGCAGAAGAGCATGAGCAGCAGTGGCAGCAGCAGGCAGAAGACGAAGAGGCACACCACGTACGAGATGCCACCGGTCGAGCGCCGCTGCCACTCCACCGAGCACGAGGTGCCCGGCCCCTCCGGTCCGTAGCGGCTCCAGCCCAGGAGCGGCGGCAGCGTCCACAGCAGCGCGTACAGCCAGGTGCCCGCCACACACAGCCAGGCCTTGCGGAAGTCCGACACGTCGGCCTTGGTGGCACACAGCACGGCCGAGTAGCGCTCGTAAGACAGGATGGACAGGGACACCAAGGACACAATGCCTGGGCATAGAGAGCAGAGGGGTGAGGAGCCACTGGGAGATGTTCAGAGAAGTTCAAACACATTTGCACAGGCCTAAGGAGATGTGAAATGAGCAATCACACTTGGCACTTTAATTAAGAGCAACTTAATTCAACATCAGCACTTACAGTATTACATAATTAAAGATTATCTGTGGGTGTTCCTTTGTAACCTTTTGAATTCCATTTAGCTCATAATAAGGTGAATCCATTTAGCTCATCAAAAGGTGACTCCATTATTTTAAGAGATGAATTTTCCTCCATTAATACAACAGGGTTCCCATCCATTTTCACAGACAACATTTCAAATCTTTTTCAGGACTTTATTTTGAAAATAAATCGGGTCACTGAAAGTGCTTGAATATATTTTCTTAGTAATGCAATGAGCTTCAGCAAAAATGTCTGAGTTGTAAGAGCAATTAACTTTGCTGCGCATCTCAAAAGTCCTTGAATTTGAGGGAATTGGGACTGGAAAGTCCTTGAAAAGTCTTTGAATTTGATGTTTAACAAAGTGTGGGAGCCCTAAGATTTTAATGACCTGTCCTCCTTGTGTTTTTCACTTAAGTGATGTCCTGCTGGTGCCAGCATCGTGGGTTAAAGTCTTTGAGTACAGTGGAATATACAGTGACCCTGACTACATTTGTCTTTTCATCATGACCGCGTCACCCACTAAAGTCTGCAAAATGAATAAGAACACAAAATGAATAAATGTACAAATGTACTAAAATAAAATAGTACAAATGAATTGAACTTACCTGATGAAACATTTAATAAGTTAAACCCACAATTAAAACAGGCTGGAGGAATTAATACACAATTTTATGATGATGATTTTCTGTTATTTTGCATAAGATTGATTTTTAATGGTCTGAAATCTTTCAGGAATTCCTTGGGTTCACTGTTGTCATCTATGCACAATTTATAACAACTTAAGTCCCTGCATATATCAGCATCCCATGTGGGTTCCTAATAGAATGCAACAATGTCTCTGAAGTGTTGGTGCCGTGGCCATGGAAACCTTGTACTCGTATATTGAGATTTCCTTTGTGCTCCAGATAGGAGATGAAAAACAAATCTGCCACAAGGAAAGAGTGCTCACCAATCCGATGCATCAACAGCTTATATGATGACCACAATCTAATTAAAATGGCTTGAAACGAAACGGGCAAGCATCCACCACACAATCAATTTTGCCCTGATTCACCTTGGCTGCAGACAAAGAATGCTGTACTTTTACTGCAATCACAGCCCAAGTTCCACATACTTGACTGGCAGGAAAATGGACTGGTGGCATAATGCTGATGTGCAGGGACTGCCAACTCCCCCCTGGCTTCCCCCCGGGATGTTGCCCACCCAGACTGCCCTGTGTAAGCAGCCACGGCCCCAGCTCCGGCAGCTCCTTTCAAAGGGACCTGGAGAGCCACGCTACTCCCCATAGTGCAATTACTGCCCAGAAATGAGACCTACACCCAAATGTCAGAACAATGGGGGGGTGGAGTGTTGGTTGTGTTGGAGTCATTTACTACATTTAATTAAGCATGTAAATATCCTTCCTTCTTCCCTATTTTCAAAGGCCTGAGATGTGAAATAATCTGGTTTAAGTTATTCAAAATCATAGAATTTTCTTTTTGTGGTAAAGGACCAGAGAGAGCAAGAGCAATTACTGTCATGCCACTTTCAGATGATTGTTGACAAGTTGCTGTCCTGTGGTTACCTCAAAGCATACATTGTTCGTCCAAACACACAGTCACAGTTTAATTTAACAGCGAGCGCCGTGCCTGACAATAGGCTTCCACTTAATTATAAACATGACTATTGCATTGTGTCTCTCTCGCTCACAAACACACACACACACACACACACACACACACACGTTCACCCATGTTTGTGTTCACAGCAGTTGTAGTCAGACACCTAATTACAACCATCAATAATGAATGTTGTATAACTCTGACATGTGCTTGGAGTAAAGCTTGCTCTAATCTGAAGAAACGATCTAAACAAATGAAGAGAAAGGATAATCTCTAATTCGTCTCTAATCCAGAACACCTTCACCTGCCTTGAAAGTGTTAGCAAAAACATATTGAGAACATCCAAGGAACACATCACACCATTATCCTACGTTAACATTGTTATTCTGAAATCTCTTGTTTATTATAGGCAGCTACTGTTAATTCTGCTGAGAGTGAACAGCCTATAATAAGAGTCACTGGAGGGAGGCAAAAAAATGCTTATTATTCTCCGAAAGCATCCTCCGGTGATGTCTAAAATGCATTCAAGTAAACTTTGGTTGTTCGCTTTAAATATTTTGGTTGAAATAAATAACAGTAAATAGCTGCGTAAAGTCTGAGCTAAAAATAGAAACTGCCCATGTAGAAGCTTTTCTGGAAGAGTTTTGTTTTTTCTTAGGTTTGACTAATTCACCGTAATCAAAGTGTAGAAGTTAGGCTACTAGGACACACACACACGCACAGTGGTGGGCGTTGGGCGGTTGAGAGTGAGAGAGGCGTGCATCTACACACCGTCTTGTCTGAGGCAGATTTTCCCACCATGAAATTGGGAAGTAAACTCACCGAAAAGCGAATTTGCGAAACCATACCACTGGCAACCATAGTCCCCGATAAGCCACCTTCCGTACACATTCGCTGCAAAGCTGAATGGCGTGCCAAAAATGCACACAAGTATGTCACTGACGCTGATGTTCAACAGGATGAGGTTGATGGGTGTCCAGAGAGAACGAAACTTTGCAAAGACAAGCAGAACAAGAAGATTGTTGAAGAATCCAAAAAAAAGAATAATTCCGAGGAAAACTGCTACAACGGTGTGGCCGGTCCTACTGAGACCAGTTGGGACCTGTGGGAAAAGTGGATCCTCAGTGCTTTCATTAAGGCTTTGGTTTAAATTGAAACTCTCTGAATTGCTCAAATTCAAACTCCATCTGTGGACAAGCATGGCTGCATCAGCGTGTTAGCAGGAGAAGTGTTTACACAGTGACGACTGGGAGAGGGGATTGGTGTGTCTCACTCAGCCAACACGATGTCTATCAAGGATTACACTCACTGACACCCCTTCATATTCGGCGCTCTGTGTCGAAATGATGTGACCTCAGAATGGCCAGTGGCGGTGGAGCTACTGTCTTGTAGATGAGTCACCATTCAATGTCCTTGAAGGACTCATCATCCAAAAGATCATTCTTATTAGAATTAATTATTTACTAATTGGAAATGAAAATATTAAGTGTAATTCATTAATGAATTCAATTGCATGCACTGAATGTCTCCCAATTTTATTGAAGAGGAGTTGATGATCTATTAGTTGGAGTTCTGTATGGTAGCCTAATATTCACAAACCTAATTAGTGGCTTTACAGTTTAGTGTATAATGAATAAACCACATGATCTAAAATTACACCAATGCATGTGTACAACTCCATGTGCTGCATCCTCTATCTCTCTTCATCTTCTTTCCTTCCTTCCTTCCTTCCTTTCTTTCTTTCTTTCTTTCTTTCTTTCTTTCTTTCTTTCTTTCTCTCTTTCTTTCTGCTATCTGAAGAATAACTTGCTACAATTTGACTGAAACCACATCATTGCCAGTGTGTCCATATCTGACAATCATGAGGTCCCTTAACTCACCATAATCACCCAAATGCAGCTTTACTTTCGAATACATCTTTATTTGTTCCACACTCAGCTTTGCATGTAAAACACATATTCCATCCCCTCTGAAACCTGTGGCTGGAAACCAGTTCATGCAAATATCTGTGTCAGTCCCCGGTCCTCCCCCTACATTCACCCCAACCAATATTCTGCAACTGAACTCATCTGGCATCTGAATGGATTTGTGCACTCTTTTTAAAATCAGACATAAAATGCTCATGTGTCTCGGCCTGATTGCTCTATTCACTTAAACCAATGATTAGGACTCTCTCCCGGAGCTGACGCCTCTCATGGAACACTGTGGAGGCTCACATACACATCATGGGAAGGAAGGGGAGAGAATGACATGATGGCACAGTTGATGACAGTGTTGGTCACAGCCGTCATAATGTCACTCGGGGCAGTTCCTTACATAAACACACAGTCTGGATTGTCACCATGTCATGCATTAAGTATTTATGGCTTTGGGTTTAGACCCAGACCTAAACAGAGGCACACTGTAGCGTAGACTACATATCTCACCCATCCATTCCAAAAGGGTTCCAAAAGGGTTCCAAAAGGCAAGATTAGAGGTTTTTACTTGCAATTGATTATCCCATATGATAATGCTCATTTTAAATTACGTTCTTGCTTTCAATGACATACCTATAGAATCATCTGAAATCTGCCTACAGGGTGATTCCAAATAACATCTGTTACTGGGGGGAATAATATCTACAGTATTCTGCACAGTATAGTTAACTGACAAGCAATTTGTACAGATTTTGTGAGTAATTTGCTTTTTAGAAATAAGCTCAAAATAAGTTATAGAACTCAGGTACAAACATCATGTACAAATTAATTACAGGAATACATGTACAATTAATGTAAAAAGAAAACTAATTGGCACAATCCCATTTTGATCTAAACAAAGTTCTGCAATGTCATCAAAGTGTTCATATGATGGACTGTGGTGTTCATGTGAATGCATGTGCACTTGCAGCTGTATGAAATATATGTATGTTGTGTGTGTGCTTCTTAGGCCCTCTTGCTAGGCCCTCTTGCTAATTAGTCTTTATCTGCATGTGTGCCAGGCTGAGCTTAACCTAACCACTGATGAGCTGCTCCAGTACATCTGTGTCCCATCAGATCAAGTGCCCAGGTCCTCTCCTGTTTGTGGTCCATTTCATGTAGACACATAATAGACACACTTAATTTGGCCCAATCTCGCACTCTCTTTTGTTTGTAATTTAGTTCAATAAAATAGGGTTGTAGCCGTTCTTTTTTATTTATTTATTTCATTAAGAAACATCTGAAGTGCAAGATTTTTCTTTTAAATCTGAAAAGAGGCATTCATCCTTTTGTCAACTTTTTGTCTTTTGTCTGTTTTTCTTTGCTATTATGCTTTTTAACCTTCTAACACTGTTCCGGTCAAAAATGACCGATTTACACATTCCCTGTACCATAAATATGGCATTTTTCATCAGATTACCTCAAGATCTTATGATATCCTTCACAAAAGGCTTTTGAACACATAGAATTTATTGTGACTACTTTCTTTGAATTTTGAGTGATTTATTCAACGTAGAAACACTTTTTTTGTGTTGACCGCCATAGGAAATGAATGGGAAAGAGTATAATTTTCATCCAGGAGATAAAAGACATGTCCTTACACACACTCCTACAACTTACCACCAATGTTCCCACGCACATGCATGCATGCACACACAGAAGCACGCACATCACACACACACACACACACACACACACAAACAGACACACATAGCCTACAGTACACACACATGGACACCCACTCACAGACACACACACACACACACACACACTCAGTACATGTTGTCAGTTCATGTTGTCATGTTGCTACTTGTATGTGTGAACCACCAATGTTCACACACATATGCCTTCACGCACATACAGAAACACACCCACCCCCACACACACACAAACAGACACACACACACACACACACACACACACACACACACGTACACCCACTCACACACACACACACACACACACACACACACAGTTCATGTTGTCAGTTCATGTTGTCATGTTGCCACTTGTGCATGTGAACCACCAATGTTCGCACACACAGGCATGCACGCACATACAGAAACACACACACCCACACACACAAACACACATGATGTAGCTGTTAATGTTCTAATATGGTACTTTTTGTCATGGTATTGGTATTTAAGAGCAATTAAAACTGTCCGGTCAAATTTGACCACGAACAGTAAATTAAGGGGGGTAGCAACGAACAGTGTTTAAAGGTTAAGATGTAAAGATCCTATAACTAGTCCTAGTGCTCTGGAATCTTAACCTCATGCACTACTGTTTGTTTGTTGAAAACTTTGCTTGCAAGTCACCTATACACTGAAAAAAATAAATCTCTGGATTTACTTAATTTTATGTGCTATAAAACCACTGATACTTGCATGCTCAATATCTAACACATAGTGCACAAAGCATGGTTCATCTTAAATCATAACATAAGATACAACTCCGCTCCAAATTATACTGGTCTCCAATTCCTCTTTAAGAAAACTCATGTGAAAACTTTTACCAACACTGTTAGCTGCTTGATTATCTCATGGGAACACAATGAAATGGTAACATCAGGGCATCCCATGTGTTTATTTGCCTTACTGGTTCAGTACGTACTATGTAGATGCTTCACATTAATCTCACATGATTCTGTTTGATAAATTCATTGCTGTGGCAATATTTGATAGTTCAACGTAATAACACTGTGTTTGAAAGAAAAACATGAGTTTGTTTAATTTGGTTATTAGTAACTGTGACAAACCCTCTTTTCCTTTTTCCCCCAGTATAAAGTACGCTTACCTAACATGATTCAATTAGAAAAATGGATTACTCAATTGGAACTATTTGAACACAATAAGGTTGTGTTTCATTCAAAACTAGACTGTTTTAAGTAATTGTAATGTAATATGGTTGGATAAATAGGACTGACTTCCTTTTTGATAGTGTAGTGTGTCCTTAAATGCCATCTTTAATCCAGTCACTTTCGGCAAGCTCTCACAACCCCAGTCACTCAAACAGCAACTAAAACAAAGAGTTGCTGGGTCAGTGACCCATTAATATTGATCAGGTTTTTCAGCGATGACCCAAAGTCATGAGCCGGCCTAATGGCACAACAGTGGACTTGCTGTCACGACATGAGAGCTGGAGGCTCTGGGTGGATGCTGTGCACTCACAAGTGTAGTGCTGAAGTTCACCCTTATACAAGCCCACACAACTTAATGTTCTCACTGTGCGCTCACAAGTGTAGTGCTGAAGTTCACCCTTATACAACCCCACACAACTTAATGTTCTCACTTAGCCCTCTCCACAGCAAACGTCAACCACTGTATATCACTGCAGTGAGTCTCCATTGCAGCGTCTGACCAAAGTCTTTTGAGGACATCTCACAATGGGAACATTGGGGGTATCATAGGGGCTATCACCCAGAATTCTTTGCTAATGTCAGGAACAAACATGTAGTGCTGTTCTGCTCCAGCACTGATAAAGGTGAGAATTTGCAGCTTTGTGTGGGAGCCCCTTACGGTTTGTCTTATTCAGATAGGGGGTGACAGATGTGAAAATGAACACAATGGTAGACTGAATGAAAGCATAATAGTCTGCCAAGGTAAAACTGTCACACTCTAAATGCCAAGGACACGTGGTAGGCTTCCATTCAATAATTTTCCACCTCTCTGATTGGACGTGGCACTACAATCTCATTTAGCCTAAGTGGAAATTAATTGGCCTGTCATGATGTTGTAACTTTTCAGGAAAAGAAAAATTATGGTTGCTGCTTAATGAGCTTCTTCATTTGGATCCACATGATACCAGGCCATTGTACAACATTATGCCTTAGACAAAGATGCTAGTGTGAGACAGAGAGAGCTACTGAGAGACAGAGAGAGAGAGATGGAGAGAGAGATGGAGAGTTGAATGGGATGAATGATCTGATCCCACAGTTTTCCCCCTCATAAACCTATGGACCCAGAAAGTAACAGATGGGAAGAGACTAAAATTAATACAAATACATCAATAATCCACATGCCTGCGTGGTGGGAGGAATGCTCTCCATCTGCGGGTCTAAATTACATGGCTGGTGGGGAAGTGGACCTTGGCTAGACACAATAGGATGGGGCCTTTTTCCTCATTAACAAGAGCACTCATCATCTCACTTTTCACGTCTCATCCGAGGAGCTGTGACAACATGGCGTAATATGTTTTGCTTTGCCTTGCCTGCTGTCAGATGTCTCTTTCAAGCTGGATGTGTCAGTTTCCATCGCAGGCGGTTGGCATAACCTCCTGGAGCATATTAATAATGTTCCGGATCTGGTGCCAAGTGCCAGTTGGGGCGGGTGTCTGTGGTGGTGATCTGCCAGTAGGATCAAGCCAAAAGCCTCTGGCAGAATCAGATGGACATGCTGATCGGGGGGAAATTGTAAGTGTTGTTTGGATAGAATCATTCAACCTCATGTATTGGAGTCAGAGGCGCTATCAGTTTGCCCTCCCTCATTGTCTCAAATGCTGGTAAAATATGCTGGATCAAATGTGGAATGTGATGAACATTGTTCGCTAGAATTATTGTACTTTACCTTTGCTGTGGACCAAAATACTACCTTATTTAGTCTAGACTCTAGACTCCAAGGTAAACTGAGTTGGAGATTTTAGGGAAAATTTGGGGAATTCATCATTCCTGTCAAAACCTTTCATGCAGTTCTTATTTCTGCATCTATATGGTCTGACTATGAGTAAAGTGAAAATAAAAGATCAGTATAAAGTGCTAAATTATGGATTGTATTTCTATTTTGAAATGTATTCCAATTCTACAATGAAATGACTACCAACTTACCAATTACCCCCAATTACCCACTTTAGAGCACTGAAAACAATTTTAACCTTACTTATTTCTTTGTCCTCTAACCTCATTGGTCCCTAAGTAATTTGTTATTTGTTTTTAAAGCCTTCAGTGGATTAGCTCCAGAATGCATTGTTAATCTGCTAATTCGGTATTTTGCCACAAGGTCATTTAGGTCATCTTCACAACTCCTGTCAGTCCCCGACTCCAGCCTCAAAACCAAAAGTGATCAGGCTTTTTCTCTGGAGTATAGTCTCCTTTCTCAACGTAAATCCATTTCCACTGTGACAAATGGGAATCAAATTTAAAGACCACCTTTTCTCTAGCTTTTAATTCAGTTTTTTTTAGATTACCCCATGTTTTTGTCAAGTCCACTTTTAATTAATTTTTCATGTTCTACTACTGTGTTTTAATCTTGTTGGTGGTTTTATTCGGTGACTTGACTAATGTTACTAAAATACCTTGTATGTGCATCTGTCAGTATCATTTTCTGTCACTAGATGGCAGTGCTGTTTAAACATTATTCAAATTCACTGGCATGATGTTCTGCATGTGTGTGTTGATGTTCTATGTATGTTTTCGTGTGTTCTTTGTGATTTCTGAGGTTTGACTCGAAAACATATTTAAATGATCTTTCATCATGACAATAAGAATGCCTGATATATTTCACATGATAAAACAAAACCAAATTTCAGTCTTATTTTGTGGGATCAGACACAAAGCTTGGTGATTTTATTACAGTTATTTGTGTCCATCTACTAAATGATACAAGGAAGTTTATTGTCACATGCATATAGTTACTGGAAGTAAGAAATGCAGTGAAATTATGTCTGGTGTCAGCCTATTTGTATATAGCACGTTGCCATGTTATAGGCATAGTAAGATGTAGTTTTAATAAAAACACTTAATTCACCTAATCATCACAAGCGGATGTGGAAGGTAATGCCCATGTTATGAAACCCTGACACCAACACAAAATAAATTAGTCAACATCCCTCTATGCATAACTGCTAAATCAAATGACCCTCATCATCCTCTTCCAGAAAAAGGTGATGTTGTATAATGGCCTTTGCTGCACTACACATCTCACTCAATATGCTAGGCAGATACACAGATACACGTCAGGTTTTCTAAACAAAGCTTTTGACAAGTCACATTCTGGCTCAGCATTGCATAGCACCATATGACATTAATTAAGTACTGTAGTTAGTCAGTAGGAAGGTATAATCTACCAGAGTTATGTCTTTCATCAGGGTTAGGCTGCTGTGTGCGCAAATGGTTGTGGGCCCAGCTGTGGATGACCCCAGCCTTGGGTCCAGCCACCACTACTGTCCCCAGTTCCGGGCGGTCACCGTGCAGCACTCTGAGCAGAGAGCTCCCATAATTCCTCTCCATCAGGTCCAGGTCCTCAACAGGCTCCGGCAGCGAGTACAACAGAGAGGGCAGTTCAACACCTACCATCTGCCCGGGCCCTCCAGTCAGCAGGTCCAGGGTTTCACCGGTCAGACCATACGACAGAGGCAGGGCTGTAAGAGGCTCCACAGCTGTTGGAAGTGCGCCATGTGAGGTCTTATGAGGACCTGCAGGACCCAAGGATGATGAACATTCCAATTGCCGGTCCTCCACTTTAAAAAAAAAAGGATTTTATTTAGTTGTCAATGTGTGCCAGTTTCAAGGTAAATACCATGTGTGCCTGTGTGTGTGTATGTGTGTGGAGACGAAATGGAGACGAAAATGTGACAGCTGTTTTACAAGAATGCAAACAAGTGAGGTTTAGTACATAGTGTGAAGCATATGAAGTATATTAGTTCAAATATGTTTTTAATGAGTAGATCTCTTAAAATGCAAGAAACAAATTCTTTGACTTTGACTTTGACTTTCTGTTCTCAGGAGTGCTTACCTGGGCCTTTTCTGTAGTTGGAACTTGGTTTACCTTTGTTTAAGGCACGGATAAAATGAGCATCCACCATGCTATTGATGTCACATTCAAAATAGTTGTATATGACGGTGTTTGACCCATCCTCTTTCTTCCAAACGTCTGGATTACCTGCTAAATCTTCCATCAAAGTCCAGTGAGATTCTAAGGTGCAATGAAGTAATGAATCAATCAGCCAATCAACACCCTAAAAAAGGGGTCTCTCTTGCCACAAACAATAATGCACTGACATTTACATGTTTGCACTGGTTTATTCTGAATGAACTAGAAGAACAAAAATAAATTACCATCCCCTTCTCTGTCTTAGTTCTGTCTTTTCACTTAGCAAGAAAAACAGAGGGACAAGATAATATTCCATGTTCACAGTCATGCTAATAAAGCAACTTTAAACGTTGAATTTAACAGAAACTGGGAGAGAGAAGGACAGTATTTAACTTACCTGCCTGTGCAAAATGAGCACGGAAATGATACTCAGTCAGTTCCACATGTATTTAGGTGCTCTAAATATCTCAATCCTACATGGCAGATGAATAAAGTCTGCAGTAAGAGGTTTCACGCTATAGCTTTTGCTTTTTTCAAATGTGGGTTAGGACGATCAGGAAATCCCTGTTAGCGTGTCTGGAGAATGTGGCTGAGCCAGTTGATCAAGGGCCTTGATGTACAAAACCATGACATAACATAATGTTACATAGTTGCCCAGTTTCACATATGTGAGCTAGTATGTAAAAAACAACACTAATACAACATCCTCCTCAAAGAACCACCCATAAGAATGCTTAGCAGGGGCTGTTAAATGGGTGCCTTTTGTCATTTGTGTTTCATTGAATTATTTGAGACACAGAGGATAGCAGGAAAGCAATTTTGGGAGGTCAGTAAACTAACCACTGACTGACCAGCCCTTTGAGCTGCTCTCAAAAAACCCAAATCCATAAGAAGCAATGTAGATCTATCTACAAAACATGTGCAATGCCAACTTTTCATCTTCAGCTGCTTCCTACGCCCCTTATGATATTATGTGTGTTATATAACCTATACATAATGAAGAGAATAAAGCTTTATGGCACAAAGGTCTGTGATGAGCCACTATGACTTAACTTGTTCAGCCTGTTCCAAATCCAGACGATAACAGATGTGCTCTTGCTGAACAGCCTTTCCTGAATATTTATAATGGCTCACAATTAAATATAATTGCAGTGATCAAGATTAGATTTGAGGTTCCGTAAACCATATTATCAGTCTACAGCTTTTTAATCAACTTTATTTGCTGTATCACTTTGCCCTCTGTCTACAGTTGGAGATTATATTGCGATGATATTAATTTCTGCTGCCCATGGGTGCTAGGTGCAACAGGCTGTGCCACTAAAAGATTACATGGAATATGATTAGAATTACATCACCACGTTCACATTTTGTAGGTTTTGTAAAAATGCTGTGTATACCTTGAATATATACTCACTCTTTCTGAAAGTATGCAATCCACAGACTTCCTGTCAAAATCTGAAACTCATGTCATATAGAATCCACTTCACCAGCAGTCTATTGATTCTCGCATTTATTTATAAATACATGATGGAACTCTTCTATCTCCACAAGCATTATTGTGTGCAAAACCTTTTTCATACAGATTGAATGACACATACAGTAATGACATATACATGTATGGACATATATTGACAGCAACAATATTGCACCTCAGTACATGTAATGTGTACCAGTATAAAGCTGGAGTAGGTTGGACTAAAATGAGTACCAGTCTGGGTTGCTGGTCCATCTTCTGAAACTGTCTGCCCACCACACATCTGCTGAGGCATGACCTGATGGGACATGACATGCTGCGATGGGACATTAGGGAGCCTGATATGCCACTGAGCTGGGGGGGGGGAAGGTCATTCTCAGACTGGGGAACCCAAAAGGGCATCTGTGGACCTGATCACTAACTTCCTCATTCAGCACTGCTTTGATCCACAGGCACCATTATACTCTGCACGGCGGTTTTATTTACAGTTCTAATATAAACTGATATTATGGCTATACTCTGACATACACTGATAGGCATTGATGCCTATAGTAGCTAATGAGAAACTGCTCAACACAATGCTCAAAGTTAAGTTCACAGACATCAACAGTGACATTACTTTACTTGAAGATGCTCTTTGATTCAGACATTTTCACATCAACTAGACAAGTCACTTAAAAACACCATTTCAAGTACATCTACCAAAACACATGGCTGGGAGGAGGGGTTTGTCAGGTCAGGCAATAATTTGATTGACACTTGAAATGGAGGTGTCCGAGATCTTCCTCATGGAGCTGGTGTCCTCTGATTTGACCGATGGACAACGCACCTGCCTCCCACGGCCCTCACCTGTCACGGAGCGGCTCCAGTCTGAAAGGAAGAAGATCATTTTATTGAAGATATTATCAAAATAGCTGACCAGATTTGTTTTGCAATTGTGTGTAAGCGTCTCAGTTATCATACTGTGCCAACACCCTCCTGCTCCAGATTCAGACAACGCTCCCTTACCAGAGTAGTCTTCTGGTCTGAGGGGCCCGCAGCATAAGTGGATCCTCCACTGTTTCTGAACATTCTCCTTCATCAGACAGTGGAAGATGAATATGAAGAAGCCTGTTGAAAAGTCACATCTAGTCAACGCATTATTAACCTCATTAGAACAGTCCTGGGATCAGTTTGATCGGGGTAAAGGCTTTATTTTTCCTGCACTTTCACGCACTTCCTGTCTACAAACAGTGTCTCCCAGTACACATGAAAATTCTCTCCCCAAAAAAGTCAGGATGTCCTACCCTGGAGGGTGTTAAGGATGGCGAATAGGTATGTGAAGACAATGGCGGCCATCCCCCAGCTGAAGAAGGGCAGGATCCAGGTGAGGCCCAGGAGGAAGGTGAGGCTAGCGACGACGCGCAGGTCATGCGCCAGCCCGCTGGTGCTGCTGCTGCTGATCTTGTTGGCCTGCATCCTACGGATCTGGATCAGAACCACTCCGAACACGGACATGTTGCACAGCAGGACCAGGATGATGAAGCCCATGACAGAGACATAGAACGCGTTGTCATTCTGCACCCAGCAGCTGGTGGAAGACATTATGTCATGTCACATATCCTGATTGATTCATGAAGGTCTTCTCTTCGTACTACTGAAAGGAATGATCTGTCCTATCTTAATTGTCTTACTTACAATGGTGACGTGTCTTGGAGGGGGTTTTGGGAATCTTCATCCCATTCACTGCCATATATATCCTTGTCTATAGCCAGAATCAGAATAATAATCGTAGCAGGTAATCCTGCACACATAAAGCCAACAAAATAGTTTGAAATAGTTCATTGTATTTCAAATTCAAACCTTCTCAAAATAGATATCAAAATATCTATTAAAAAACTCACAACAGTCGGCCCACACTATGTTTCACAATTGCAGAACTACTCTAAATACTACTTTAAATGAGTTACAATCCCATATGTTAAAATTCATCTATACAGTATTAATCTTTTCATTCTTACCCCATCCAAAAGCACAGAGCTTGAGGATGTATGAGGGCACATAGACGTTGAAGACTTTCACCAGGGCAAAGTACATGTGGAGGGCTTCTAACCCCATCCACGTGAAGGACGCCAAGACAAAGAAGTGCTGGATGGCTGCCACTCCCACACAGAGACCTCTGCTATCAAACGAGGCCAGCCAGGAGTTCACCAGGAAGACCAGGTTCAGGCCCAGCAGAGCTACGCACAGGTTGATCAGGATCTTGGATGGGTAATCCTGACGCAGTTTCCTACGGCAGCAGATTGGGATTAGAGATCAGGTTTTTCAGAACACAACGTTTTTTGCCAGACTGGTCTGATCAGGACTGGACGGGTCAGTCCATGTGGAGGAGTCACTCACTCAAAGGCCAAGTAGGTCAGCAGGGTCACACCCAGGAAGACGGAGGACAGGCCACAGCCTACAAATGAGAGGATGACCAGGATCTGCTCATCTAACTCACTGATCGGAGCCTTGGATACATCCTGTGAGAAAGACATGAATGTGTATGGAGCAGTATGTACTGTACGCATGGTGGTTCAGTGAAGACTCTCCAGGAAATCACTCTTTGTGAGGCCCGGTGTGTGTGCTCATGGTGGGCAGTAGGGGGATGTGGGAGATGAACATGTGCGAGAGGAGGCCGAGTGCCAGTGGAGCTCACCAGCAACACTCCAAAGTGGGTGAGATGGTTACATTGACAGGTGGTCTGGAAGTCATCGGTGTTCCACATCACACACCCCTGGCTCTCCCAGCCTCCACCACCTATGTAAACACCACACCAGAGGTTAGCAAGCATCGCCAACATGCGTATGCAAAGTGTATGGCACGGTATGTATTTTCCAGACAGTCATAAATCCAAATATGGTTCTGTGGGTAAATATTAGTTCTAAAAAGGAACAATCAATAGAGAACATATACCACTCTTGCTGACGTCCCAGTAGACACACATCCGCTGGTCTTGAGCCTGTTACAGAAGTGGAGAAGGTGATGGGGTTCCTCATTCCTCACAGAAACATATGCACAATCTTGATGGCTTTTTTATTATGTGGAAGTTCATAAAAACATGTAATTGTGTGTGTGAGTTTATGTGTGTGTGAGACTGATCATTACAACAAGCAGTTATGATAACTAAAATTGTTCTGATGTCCCTAGTTTTGATACTGACTCACATACCTGTACCCTGTTAAGATGACGAAGAGTGATGATGATAGGTTGGTGAAGGTTACTGACATTAATGTTGGTGACACTGGCTGACACCACATATGTGTTTAGTGTCATATTATCATGAGGATTCTGCCAATGAAAAAAATCTAAATTTTTATTCAAATAAACTAAATGGGACTTTTCACTGTATAACTCATTCACAAAGACATTCAAAACACTACTAATTGAAAACTGTGAGAACAAATTCCACACCTTGAATAGGCCACCAGAGTCAAAGAACTGAAACTGGATGCGGGGCCTGACGGTGTTGTTCTGAGGGAAGAAGTTTTCCAGGACAGAGGGCAAGGAGATGGACGCCACGGCCCCTGTGAAAGGCTTCTCCACAAACGTCTCATTCACAAAAATCTACAACAGACAAGAGAGGCCAATCATCATCTGTGCAAACTTCCTGATGCAGATAACCACAAAGGTGGCTTGTTTAGAAACATTTGAAAGGATATAGTATATTTATTTGTCCACTGAACTAACAGTCCATTTTCATGGGATGTTCCGACCCAAACATTAATAGTGCATAGCCAGGATGGTTTGTAGGTATGACAACTGTTTGAAGTTTATCCGTCCCTTACAGTACATTAACATGTCCTATCGAAATGAATTTGAATATGATAGCAAAAGTACAGTAGTTGCTTATAAAGGCATACAAAAAGTGTCATAGTGTCGTGGTGAGTGGTGAGTTCTAAAAGTGTAGCTGAAGTTCAAAATGTTCCTAGTAGCTTGTAATCCTGTAACTAGTGTATGAACATCTATGGGCAGTTATAAGTTCATGCACCTTCAGAGTTCACACTGAGGTCAAACTGAATAGCCATATAGAGTCAGTGGGCTAGTGTACTGTGGGTTAGCTTTATTGATGTGCCCCCAGCAGGTTAACTCTTTATGAAGGCAAGGGTCATTCAGAGGGATGTTTACACAGCACCACACTGCCTTTGAGGATGCCCTCCAAATTCAAGCTGTAGCTCATTAATCTGGAGGTGAATCATGTGGCTTTGTGGTCATTCTGCAGGTGTGAAATATACCACACCTTCAGCCAACACTACGGATTGATTCCTCTCACCTGTGGGGAATTGTCACTCGTGAACGAAGATACGCCAAATGTCAGGCCCCGGAACTGGCTAGAGTTAACGTTGACAAGCTGCAAGGCCATCGATGGGACGGTCATGTTGTGAGTCTCCCCGTTAAAGTCCATCTGATCTCCAACACTTTCTATGACTCCAAGGATTCTGCCAGAAGCCAACAGAGATTTCCAGTTGAGGTAAGGAACAGAATATAGACAGCAATGGCAGAACAATATGCAGAAACCTATATTGAAAGCAGAACTAGCTTTCACTGAACTTTTACTGAATTCTCAATTTGACATTTAATCATCTGGATCAATAACTGTGGGTTAGTACAGTCACACAGTCATGCAGCCTCACTTGTTGGTAAAAGAAACCAGATCGGCTTTGCAATGAAGTATGTCTGAGAGGATTTCCATGATATTCTCTCCCATATTTGGTGAGATTGGGCTGATGGCTACCACATCCTCCAGTTTGTTCAGCACAGTGTCCAGCTCAGAATGACTGAGGTTTGTTTGGTTACTGACCAGACTACCGATCAAGTCCACTACCTCACCGGAATTATCTAAGGAAAACAGGACCAAACGATTATGAAAATTAATACACATAAAAGCCTGATGATGATATGCTTTTTGGTGCACTGAAAAAAATTTAGTAAAATTTTTAGTAATGCTTCTAGCCCTATAACTGAATAATATGTAGTGTTCATAATATTACTGTGCACTTTTTAGCGATTTGTTTACATGTTTAGACCTTCTAAATTGGTAATAACTGCATAGATCCACTACAAAGTATCAAAATACACAGAAGACACAGGAGCAATTCCCATTATCCCTCTGGCATCTGCAGTATTGGTCTTAAAACATTTAACATTTTACAATGAAAAACACTGATTGAATCTGAACTTTTTTTCAAATCCAAGAACTTGTATTAGCCAGAGGCAAGTATGAACACATGCCCTATTCTTACTTGCTGTGACATTGACCTTATCCAAGTCAGCGATGCCGTCCACAATCCTTTCGCATGAGCTCAGATCTGGAGGTTCCCACATGGCTATATCAGTCATGCCATCCAGTTTACTGAGGGAATATCAAGTATTGAATTCTTAGTATTTACTCATTGTTTTATCTCAGACCAAATATTTATTCAGACTCATAAAGGATACAATTCCATAAGGTTTGGTTTTAAGATATTTTTTTAGCTTACATCATGCTTTTGAGTTGAACTAGACAAGACATGGACTGTGAATGATGTGCACCTTTGTCTGTGGATCATCATTCGAGGGAACAAGCTGTTCTGCAGGTAAATGCCGTGTGTTACCCAAGTACACTCACATTTGCCCGGCTGCATTTACAGCCTCTGGGCACAATGTTCCAGAGCTGAGTTTGAACAATGCCATTATTACTTGGGCAGTTATTGTCAGCACACAGACCAATAAACTATGTGGCCCCACTCATTTAATTAGAACATTATTGCATGGTTATCATTAAAGGTGCAGTCAGCGATTGTAAGCGATTTTTAAGCCCCTAATATTTTTTTTACATTCAGCAAACATCTCCTCACCACCCGCTAGCTGCTCATCTCATGGGTACACTGTAAAAAAATGGTCTCTGTAGACAGCCCGGAAACTGGAAACAAAGTGGGGGCAGCCTGTCCCCCAAACTAAACTAAAACCCTCTGTGGAGTTTCTCTGGGGAAACTCCACTGGCACGGAAGGGAAGGGGTGAGATACCTCTCTGGTGTGTTTTGTTTGGTCTAATGATTTAAATAAAAAATATTTTTTTTATAGAGGGTAGCAGTACATTTTTCCATATAGTAACAATGTTTAATTGTGGAGAGTGCTGTAAAATCCATATTTTCTTCTTATTTATTTCATTATGAATCTTTTTGAAACAAACTAAATGAAGCCTATCTTAGTTATGCTCTGATACATCTAGATACAGTCCTAATGCTATAAAGTGATACAATATCTTATTTGGGTGGTGGTAGGGTAGTGGTTAAGGAACTGGGCTAGCATGTAGTAGCCAGAAAAGTTGTGGGTTCAATTCCTGGCTTCCACCATTGTACCCTTGAGCAAGGCACTTCACCCTGAGTTGCTATATAATACATATGTACTGTAAGTCCCTGTGGATAAAAACGTCTGCTGAATAGATGTTGTGTATAGTCTTAATTCAGTCCCTCTTTGCTGAAGTGATGACTCACACTCAAAGAACCCTAAAGTGTGCAAATCCATTCCGCACACACACACGAGACAGATATGCTTCACACATCTGCCATACCATACCATCCTGCCTCATCCATATCTAGGGTCCCACACACAGGGTCAACATGATCTAGGGGTCCCTTGTAGGTTTCATACTGTAGGCACACACTGGGCATGACTTGGATGCCCCATCCCACTTTTTACACTATTTACAGTGACAGGAGAGAACGGTCACCCCATTTACCCTTGAACTTTGGCCTCTAATGTAATAAACCTAAACCTTTATTTTTCACAAATTAATAGTACAGGTTATAAGTTATAGGTTTTGTGTTAAATTAGAAACAAATAAAATTAATTAATTGTTACCATATGGCAACACCATGCAACAGATGATTAATATGTTCCATGAATGTTTTCCATTCAGCTAAACTAGTGTAAATTCATAAAGCTATAGGTTGGTATATTAACAGAGAGATACTGAGTGCCGTGTCCTGTAATAAAAGGTGTGCACAGTGACTCAGAAGAGGCTTGCTTACGAAGGAGAATGTTGATACAGCACTCACAGTGGAAACAGGTGTCATGGTAATTCTTTGTAAATAGAACACTTCATATATGCCATGAGCACACAGGTTTCATCCGGAGAACCTTGTATATATGGAAATAAAATGTAAACTTTGTGGATAAGGTTAATGATGCATAGTGCATTGTTTAACTCAAACAGTTTTCAACACTTAATTAGATCATACTGTATCTTCTCAACAGTATAGAGTGAAGTGGATTATAGCAGAATTATAGAAGAACTTCTGCTATCACCCTTATATTACTATGTTTACATTTTTCTCTTATATTGTCCATATTTAATGCTGGTCTCTAGACTTTAACCCTGCACGGTTGCACTGTTGGACTCATTTGCACTACCACCATGACACACACCTCATAGAGCACCTTACCACTGCATACTGAATCACAGGGTCAGTCCCTGCCCTGTAACTGCAAGCGACTCATGTTTATACATCCCTTAGTACATTCATGTGGATATTTGATTTAATGTCTTTATACTGTCCATATGAGTCATGTGGATTTGTTATTTTATCATTCTGTGTATGTGTATTTTGTGTGTGATGTCTACTTGAATTTCCCCTTGGGGATCAATAAAGTATCTATATCTATCTATCTGTCCATCTATCTGTCTGTCTGTCTATCTATCTATCTATCTATCTATCTATCTATCTATCTATCTATCTATCAGGAGGGACTATTCTTGATAGCTACTGAAATGCACAGGCTCAGTGAAGATACACACAGTATATATTATCATTAAAGCTGCAGTTGGCAAGATTTTTTTGATCATATTCACTGAAACCGACACTCCGACAGAACAACATAAATCAGCCAGTTTTAGAAAAAAAAACCCTTCTACCTCCACCTAGAGCCTGTTATTTGTTTTGCAAAAATCCACAGCTCCCGGTTCTTCTGGTCCAATCAGAGCAGAGCTGTGTGAGATCTGACTGTCAATCACAGTCTGGTGCAGTCTGGTGCGCGCTGACGAGCACAAACTCGATGAGAGGGTGCTCGGTGGTAGTGGGGGAGGGGTATTAGAGTTGTAAACCTTCAAAATTTTGGCTAAGTCCCCTCAATCTGTCAGACTTTCCAACTGCAGGCTTTAAAAAGAATGTGTGAAAATATAGCCTTCAAATACAGAGTGATTAGTAATAATGCCATGCAAATGCAGATATCTACTAGCCTGGGTTTTCCCATGCTGCCTTACGCGCGCAATTTTATTCACGCTGCTAGGCAGTCTGGATTCCATTGACTTCGTTTTCACCTCAACGAAGGAGCCAATCACAGAACGGAGGGGGGACAGCAAGACGATGACGACACACCGAAGCGGTTATGAGCTACGTACAGACACATTTGATATACATTCGTAGCGCCCAATAAACGGCTCTTGGCATTCATAAACCACGTTTTAAATACAAGAAAATGAATGTGTAGTTCCCAGACCCCATCTCAATGAGATGAGGTTTGTCGTTAGCCAGGCTAGATATCTACAGTTTGGTTAGAGATTTCATAATGAATTTACCAATTTCCTGACTGGGAGAAGCCAAACAAGGGCAAGTGAGTCACCAACACTATCTTATCTGTGTGTCATAGGCAGCTATCTGACAACTTCCCTTATGAAGTGAGGGGCAAGGTGCAAATAAACGAATTCATACTAAAACAGACTCCAGTCCAGATGCAAACTATTCCTGCCCTTTCTGAGACCTAGGCCACAATCTGCAATTTGCTCTGCTTTCAAAATAGTTTGCAAGGAGGGAGAATATTTACCCTTTCCACATTCAATCCAGTTCAATTGTCATCATTCTACCTGATTTGATAATATCTATACTATATTATAACTATATTGTAGTCACTGCCTGCTACAAACACTATGGAGATTTCATTCATTTGCACATATCACAAACCCCTTTCCCCACCCCTGTGTGTCCCTTACCAGAACCTGGTAGCTTTTTCTAGTTGGTTCTTCTCACAGAGGACGATGGCCGTGTCCTGAGGTTCCGTCTTGGGCCAGGGAAACAGGCCCTGCAGGGTGTGCTGGTCATGGTCAGGGCAGGAGCCTGGGGCTGCAGGGGCAAGCACAGCAGGAAGGTCACATAATGAGAGCCGTGTCAGGGCCAGGGAAGAGATTGGGCGGAGACAGTATGGTGAAGTGTCTGTTCTGCCTCTGTTTGGCTAGTGCTTGGTCTGTGTTAGTCAATGTTGAGGTGTGTGGATGTGAGGTGTGGAGGGAGCACCAAAGGAGCCACTCCTGAACAGATGAACCATCCAGTAGGTTCTAATTTTGCCCTTGGAGTTTAACTTCAAAGACATTTGTGGTCTTGATATTTGATGCTAAAATTGCTTTTGGGGGTCTTCAGAGATTCCACTACAAATTCCGTACAGAGGTCCAGATGTTCTATCTAGACACATATTCTAGCCTAAATCTGTTTATTCAGCCATCTGGTCCACAACAAATTTGCAGGTTAGCTGGCCAGTGTAACAACTTTGGGCTACATCAGAGCAAACAACTGTGGGAGAGTATGATGCAGTTTTGACTTTCCTTCACATCTCTAACATACCTATGTGTGAGACGTTGATGTGGCCAGGTAGGACTTCAATAAACTCGGATCCAGTGGTGTATGGTTTTGTGAGAAGGCTAACGATGAGCTTCTTAGTCTCTGTCACATTAAGAGATTGTGCCTGCACATGGAATGTGCAGGTGTATCTGTGAAGGATTAAGAATTTCTCCGATCTGTTACAAAAAAATATGGTGATAATAGACATGTCAGCTTTATTCACTGAGGTGTGTAAACTTTGGTCAGTATATGGTAAATGATCACTTACATAGGCAACTCTGGCGTCATCACAAAGTTTAATACCGTCATGTGATTTGGATTCAATGTAACATTTAGCTGAAACCCAAATAACCAATCAGTGAACATGTTTGATCAGTATATTATTACATATTCTATTTATGGTTTGCAGTTGGTTCCCTCACCCAGTTTTGAATGGAGTTCTCTGGGTTGGTGGGTGTGATGTTGATGCTTGCGTTCAATATCACTCTGTAAAATGTGTCCTGGAAAACTTGAGAAATATATTATATCAAATTATTATTCCCATTAACTTTTTTTTACATTTTTTCCATATTTCACACTTTTTTCAAATAAATATGATATTCAGTTGATCAGTTGAATATTTCACCCATTATTTTGATGAGGTAGCCTAATTAAAACACCATGTTGCGTGCTGAAGGATCACTTACACCCATCTGTGTAGTCAGGGTTACATAGATCAGGAATTTCCTTTGCAACTGAGGAGGGCACAGAGGTGCATGATGGCAGCTGAACTAGTAAAGAAAAGCCAGAGGCTTTAAGAGCACTCACCACACAACCACATTACATATTCAGAATAGATTGCATCTTAAAAACCTTACATAAATTTTATACATGTAAATATTTACATGTCTGTGGCCTTTATAATATGCAGTTTTTCAACATGATTCAGTTTATTGTTTGTCGATCACAATGACAGAGGTGCCCTCAAGCATCGAAAGCATTTTAAATTCAATGATATCTCCACAATGTTAGGTGGTGGTCATGGTTTCAGAGTGCATTGTGCTAACATTATGTCTCCTGATGGATTTTAAATGTTTGTCCTCATCATTAGCTGATTATCACTCATGGGAGTCTGAAGTTCCATAAGCCTCTCTTGCTATTCCTGACTAATTTAAAAAAAAAAAAACAGTGATTAATTCAGGCCTTTTTTCTTTGATTTACAGGTCTGAACCTTACCCCCCAAACTGACAGTGGAATCTGCCTTTCTTTATGGTGGAAAAGTATATAACATTACTTTAATTAAAAAAAAACTGTCAATTAATAATTTTGTTGAACTGATTTATTTCACTGCATTTTCAAGATTATCTTTATTAGGCCGTAAATTAAAAGCTGTTATCAGAAGGTGTGACTTTCCAGTAAGTAGGCTAAATAAATAACTTTAGTTTGTACAAGCAAAGCCTTTTTTAAAAGTGAACCAGTGGATTTGTTGAGTGAAATAATCCAGTTGTCTCTTCAGTCAACCCAGCCGCTGGTTAAACATGTAGCCCAACAGGCTGGGTTAAAAATATAAACCAAACACTATCAGAGAATGATCATTATGTAAATGTAATTAAACAATGTTTCAATTTCAACCCATATGCTGGGTTAAATAAACAACCCATTATTCTGGGTTGAGATAACCCATTGTTGTGTTGATCCCGTTACTTAGCATAGTGGATATAAAAGATGCAAAGAAAAATTCCCACCTCGGAACACGGTTACAAAAACTATTGGTTACAGTCTCCTAAACTGCCGGCGTCGTGTACACGCAAGTTTTTAAAAAAAAACAGCATCGTGTAGACGGCCCCTTAATGTAACATTGAGACATTGTTTTTTTCATGGACCCAGAGCGCCTACTCAACTGAGGTAGGATTTCCATTTGTCATTTCCATGTTCTCTGAATATGTAGCATTTTATTTGAACAGGGCTGGACACTTACCTGTGGTAGAGGCAGTAGACAGAGCTGGGGGACCAGTGGTGTGTAGAGGACTCTCAGTATTATTGGACAATTCCTCTAGATAGACAAGTAAAGAAAACGAACTCTCAGCTATAAAACTACCAGCCAACTATTCAAGGTCTATGGTTACGCTGGAAACTATCATTGAAGGCCAGGGCTAATGTGTGACCACTCCAATCTAAAGGTTGCTTTCAGTCTACATTAGAAACTGATGTCAGCCTTAAATATAAGCTTTAAGCTTACCAACAGAAATAACAGTTAAGGACCCAGGACTGGCCTTCACAACCCCATCGGCATGGTGATATGGAGGTGAGAGACACCTCTGGATCTCCTCTTGGACTGCCCACACATCTTTCTTAGGTGTGACCTCCACATGGACCAAGCAGTCATACCTACACATGAACAAAGCTGGAATATAGCTTCCATAATATATACACCATTTCATCACAACGGTACACATTGGGTTTGTGTTTGAAAACATATTTTTTTTGTCTTTTGAAATTGAACCTTTGTGCAGTGGTTCCATTGGATGATACTCTGCTTCCCTGCAGAAAAAATAAATAAATACATGTTTCAGAGGTAATAATAGTCACAAGTCATTTGCAAAGGCTTTGCTTTCCCATCTAAACAAATGAAAGCAGAACAATTTGCATGCCCCATGTTCTCTGATATTATGATATACATAAAGCTTTTCTTTTTTTTTCTTTTTTAACAGTGTTCACATTTGCTGTTGACTGCTGGTCATCTTTGATCATTTCCCTTATCATGCTGTGTGAGTGACTTAATGCTGTCAAGGTAACATTGTTTTTATTCGTTGTGGAATATGAAATGGAAGCTCAATAATAACCTGCACCTCCAGTTGTTCTCCAAGTTCCAAGTCCAGTTGTTGCCTATTTGAAACACAAATAAGGTCAAAAGATATAACTTGTGATATACAAAAGATATAATTACTGGTTTGGCATTACATGGGATGTGTGTAATAATTATACATGTGTGCCTCTATATTTCATTATAAATTGGTATGAACAGCAATATGACCATGAATGAAAATTGTATGCTTTAAGTACCGTGAAGATGAGATGAATATGCCATGAACTGAGATGTTAGAGTGGAATGTATCCTTAAACTGCATCAAGGAGTCAATACATACACAACCATGAATTAATGACAACTGCAAATAATAATCATGACCGATCAAATATTAGATGATGACTTTGTCATCTCACTTACCCAATTCTGCAAAATGATCTTCAGCTTTTCTTTTTCTTGCAGCTTTGATTCGATGGAAACAATCATTGCAATCTCATACTTCTGCCATTCTGAGAGTTTTCATATGTTTCATAATATTAGTTCATTCATAACAATATGTTGGTGTGTTTATTGTTCTCAGGTCATGTATCACACTGGAGAATATGATATAAACAAACACTGAAATAATCACTGAGATTCAAGGCATACTGAGGCATATTGTGCAGACAACTGTGAAGTTGTTTTGAAACATTGAACATGCTAAAGTGCAGGGACTAATTTAGTGTCCATGTCATTCTCTCCCTGGATTTTAATGAGGCCAGTCAGTTAACTACAGTTAGATTTGTTTCATTCCTTCTGCATGATTCACCAGACTATTAGTTCTGTACTGGTAGCTCTGTGGTATGTTTAGTAGGCTACACATCCATTTTTCTATGGTCTGGAGTAAAATAAATCATATCATATTTAAATGTTATAGGGCTGGTTGACATGGCAACATTTAGTGAAAAAGTTTTTTCTTTACCGCATATGAGGTTGGAGTCCGGCTCAGCCTTGCAGTAGCTGGCAGACTTGCTCCAGTCCCGCTGGCTCCATCTCACCACGTCGCCCTCCACACACCGCAGGGCAGCCAGCTCCGCGCCAGCCAGCACTCGGCTCCACATACGGAAGAGCGTGGCGCTCCCCATCAGCTCCTTCCCTGTCTCGTAGTTCATGACGCCCCCCAGCACGTTGTGCGACACCCCCAGAGTCAGCATGCCGCAGCCAGCCAGTTGAGATCCGTTGATGTGGATTTCTTTCAGGCTGCTGTCATTGAGATACACCTGCAGCTTCTTGGCTGTGGCTGACCAGGTCAGGCAGATGGTGTGCCACTGGTGAAGTGCAAGGTCCTCCACCAGGTCCACCGTGTTCTCCTTTCCAAAGAGCCAGACCTTTAGCTGCTTTCTGCTGCCCGTTAGACCCAGCTCCACACTTAGCTTGCCACGCTGCTTGTAGTCAAATGCAGTCCAGTCGGACGTGCCGAGGTCCCGCTGGAAGGTTATGCAAACGCTCAGTTCCTTGAGTTCGGGCACCACACAACGGTCACTCAGCTGCCAGTAGCACGGCTGTCCCATTAAACTCACCTTCCTCCCCCAGTAACTCAGGTTTGGTGAACCTGACAAAAGAATCAGGGGCCTCATTACAGAAAAATATCCTAACTGTCCTTAACTTAGATTGTTAAACATCCTATCTTCCTATTACTGAAGCAATTCCTAAACTCATGGCTGTGTCCTATCTTATCTCAGACCACCTATCTCATCTTAACTTAAGAAATCCTAACTATAACGGTCAATTTGGATTTTTTTTTTCAATTGGCAGTCATCTTGTCATGCCTGTATCTATGCTCAGAATGTATACAAGACTGTATTCTATTATTGGAATTATTTCAAAAGCTTGAAAGTGCAATTACTTCAGGAAAAAAACTAACACACTTTTAATAGACTAATAGAGAAAGGCATAGCAATTATAAATAAAACAGATGTCAAATGCCAGTGTAGACAATAGCCAGATGACAGTATTTTCAGACTTCTTATAAACCTTTCAAGTACCTGAGCACATATGAAGGCTGGTGATCCATAACCAAGTGGTTATGGACATATGAACCCGTATCGAGTCCATCTTCATTCTAGTAAAATAGTAAAACACAAATGGTCTTATGTTTCCATTTCCTGATAATCTGAATCTGAACAACATACAGTACACATTTTGAGAAACTAGTCTAGTCCAGCAAGCATACTCACTGAAGTTTTTTTTTTTCTTTTTTGTGTCTAAATTAAGAAAAGACTAATCAAAATCATATAAAGTCATCACTTGTAATCACTTACTGCATTAGGACATCCCTGCTCTCAAAATCCAAATCTTAACTCGTTCTGTGACTAGATAAAATGCGTTCAGTACGTTGAGAACACGTTCAGTATCTTGTGAGACCGACCATGTGTATCCTAACTGTTGCACATTTCTGACTGTGGTTTACCATTTCTTCACGTTATGCTCCACGCCCTCTCACTTTTTCTGCTTTGGGTTACTCATTAAACACCACCAAAGCAGTAAACTCAGAGACACAGCCAAAAGATCCCCGTTCTCCTTCCAATTGAGGGTCACTGAGGGTCCTGTTTATTGTTATTTCCTCTTCTGAACCAGATTTTTTGGTATATTAGATAGATGTAATTCACGTTTTCAATTGATCAATTGATACTTGAATGAATACGTTCTTTTTCCTAGAGACGAAAGCTATAGGGCCCTATCATGCACCTGGCACGAGGTGGTGCAAAGCGAGGCGCAAGGCTTATTCTTATCTTACACTCAATAAAGTGAGGAACTTTTCACCATGCGCTCCACTTTATTAAACCTTGCGCCCTGGGGTGTGGCAATTAGCGACATAAGGTGTGGTCTGGCGCATGATCCAAAAATCTCTATCTTACACTCTCTAAAAATAATTACGCCACTGACCAAGAAAGACCTGGTCTATAGCGAAAGGCACAAGCACAGCTGAAGACGCACTGTCACGAGATGTAAGCAGCAACTCTTCTGCTGGATAAATATCCTTAGGATTTTTATTCAATCATTCAAACATTATTGGGGTAAGTTTTGCTTTTTTCAGGCTATGTTTTCGATGGTAACCCCTTGTCAGTCAATAGTGAAAGTAATTAACTGTGTAGGACTGTTTTGTCATTGACTATGAGACCACAGTGAAGTTATTGTTTCAATTTGCCTGTGAGTTCAAATAATAGGCAAGTGCAGATGCATGTAGGCTATACTCTGCTGGTCACAAACAGGTTTTAGTGAAGCAAGGTTTAGTGGAATTCCTGTTCCATATGGTCTCGCGTAAGCAGATTCCTTCAAATGCACTGCTGACAAATACAGATGCACAGTTTGAAGTTGCACTGCTTGCTGTTAAAGAGAATGATGTCATTCTCATTGGTTTAAAGGATGTTATGCCCAAAACACACATGACTGATTAAGAAACATAACAACAACCCCTTTGCGCCAGGCGTCCATCGTTTGATCACAAAATCACGCCATTAAATTAGTGAATATGGACGCCCCACACCATATCATCTTATCACTTGTGCACATCATTAAAGTAGTTTCTCCCTATCTTGAACAAATAGCAATGTAACTTTGTAGTTTTGAAATAGAAAATAGTGCTGCCTTGTGCATTGTTCATTAGGAAATACTTACAGAGTAAACTGTCAAATTGACAACAAGACAAAACAGTCTGACTATATTGACATAAACAATGGCGTATGGACTTGTAATTTTGATTGCACTGACAATTTCATTGGTATAAATATTTTGCTTTTGAGACATAAACAAAGCATTTTAAGCAAGATGTGTGCTTTTACAGGTGATGCACTAGCACTAACTGTTTTGAGAAATGAACTAAATGCTAATGTTGATTCAAGAAAGGCACCAAAGCGACTGAGAAAAACTGTAACTCAACCACTTTCAATCCAGTGTTTTCACTGCCCTCTAGTGTTAATGTTGAGTTCAGCTCAATAGTAATTGGCTTCCTTGTGACTTCAGCATAGTGTAGCTATGAAGGACTTCCAACATAGACAGCATCAGCCAACAGCAGGCAAGCCATCTAAGAATAATATGTTTAATTTATAATAAATGTTACTTGCCAAGTTGTAATGCAAGTACCACTAATCCATTTGCTACTGATAGTCCCGTTTTATTTCTAATTTGATCTTATTTGACTAAATGGCTGACTTGGATGAACCCATGTTTTTTTTCTAAAATATATTATAGGAGATCTTCAACTCAATGCCTTTACAGTGCAAGATTTTTCAAAGGAAACAACCAGCTTGGTTTGCCCTTGGATGTGAAGGCAGGCACACTGGAAAAGGAAGCTCCTTCCATTTAGCGCTTTGGAGTCTCAGAGGTATTCTGTGACAAAAAATCATGACATCTCTTTAGTGACACCACCACTGGTGCCCAAGTGAGTGTTAAGTAACATGGGCTCTACTGCATAATTTAGACATGTGTAACTGAACCCAAGTATGTAGCGTGCCATGAAAAATGAATGAGAGGCCCTGATGGGCTGAGACCTGGAAGGAATGGTGGTGTTGGGTGGATAGGCCTATAGTGAAGGAATGGTGGTTTTGGGTGGATATAGTGAAGGAATGGTGGTGTTGGGTGGATATAGTGAGAGGAACCAGCACTATGTTGTTGTTGTTGTTGTTGCTGCTGCTGTAGTTGTTTATGAAAGGGAGGGATTAGCACTGCTCCAGTGAAGGTCCTTAGAGCATATTTTTTTCAGTTGTCAGTGTATTTGCAGCTTTAAACAGCTTCAAATCGGTAAGCCAGTTGTAAAATGTGCTCCCCTTCTTGTGTGTGCATGTTTGTTTTTGCAAAAACGGTCAGTATTTTATACTGATTACTAAACTTAAAGTTATTTAAAGTTATGTAAATAATAGTACAATACTGTATTGAGATCAACTGTGAAAACAATGTATAGTGTAATGTATGTAGGCTACTAGGCCTATGTGTATGTAGGCCTATGTATTTAATTGTCTAAGGGATATACCCAATTCAAGTAAAACTACTTATATGTAACTCCTCAGGCTGCTACAGGTATTGCAAATCAAATCATATCAACAGGAAATGGTCTCTCAGGCCTACTAACTAGCACATAAAAATAGCATGGTCGCCACAAAATGCATTTGATAGCCTACAATTATTATTTATTATGAACTACCAAAGGACAAAGTAGAACCATTGGACAAAAAAATGGGTCAAATCTCCTTTTTGCGACATTTGCTGACAGTAGATGTCGCTCCTGTACACTGACTTTGCCATTGTTTAGCTGTCCACGTCCCCGTGTATTATTGCGCGCCTTGAATGTGTCAGGGGGAAAGGAGGAAAACTTCTGTAAAAAAAATGGCGGAGGGTGCAACGTCTCTGAAAGGGATGCGAGCCCAAATGGGTAAGAAATGTGTTTTTATTGTATAACTGGGATATTTCGAGATGTGTCTGTCACTATGAGTAATGTCTAAAGTTTGTTCCATTGATATTTTGTAGAGTTGCTCCTTTGTTATTTTTCGGACAACTTAGCAATCTTAGCCTTAGCTTAAATTGTGCAGTGGCTAGCTAGCTGACGTTAGTGTTTATTGACTGGCTAGTAATGCTTACCGGCTGGTACATTAAAGTTTTCTTTTGGACGTAGCGTTATGTTAGTAAGCGTAACAGAGTGTTATGTCCTCCGGATGCAGTCTTGTGAAGAGAATCTTTGCAATCTCCTCAAGTCAGTACTAGTGAGTCAAGTTAGCGAAGTTGGACATATCCGTCAAGCTGCTGGCTAACGTTCATGTTAATTGAGGCAGGAATTCTCTGTTTGAGCTTTGAGGCCGGTTGACACAGTTTTGACTTCAGTGTCTGACTGGCGCCCTGGCTCCACAAGGGATGCTTGTTATTAGTGAAATAGGAAATAGTTTGACGCTCAGGCTGAAATGTCCTGAATAGTATCGAAGTAATACTTCGAGAAAATGTAAATATATTTTCCTAAATTGGTTGACTGTAAACCGATTGATAGGACGTTATGTTAACTGTTGCCCATGCTATTTGTTGAAATAATTTGAGCTAACCTTACATTAGCCAAATGTAATTATATAACGTAATACTTCGCCAGTGTGTTATTATTCACGTAATTCAGTAATAACGTTTACTGTCAAGTTAATTTAACAGTTAGCCGGTAAACTATAAACTGGCGCTGGAGTGAAGTTGACAGGGGAATCCTCTCTGGCGTTAGCTATAACGTTAGCTCGGGGACAGATTTATGAGCTCTCCAGTTTCCACGTAGCTTGTTGCCATTCTTTGAGGACCATCGAGCGGTCGTCACACTTTCGGTCAGTTGTCAGATCAACACGTCAGTCAGTCTTCAAGCTGACTATTGAACCGGTGTTTTTTTTTTTTTTTTCTTTGACTACTTGAGTTATCGGCATAACCTACTAGTCTGTCATCGGATCCGTTTGACAGTAAAACGTTCTTGTATGTTTGCCTGTAATTTACTTGGTAGCTAACTTCACTCTGTTGTATCTCCTCGAGACGGATGAAATACTAAATGTCTCGTATCACTGATGTCATGCTGTTGTGTAAGAACCACAATGTATGAAGCGGAAGTCCAGTGAAATAGTTTTACCTCAGTCACAGCGAGTTCCATTAATAAACTCAACACGTTCCCGGAACATTAGATGGGATGTTTAATTACGATTAGGGTCATACTATGCAGCGTTGTTAGCTCTTGTCTTTAATGTAAGCTCATCCATGCCTTCGTCATACAAACTGTGTAATTCCTCATAGACACCTAACGTTGTATTCTTGATAATCTCTCACGTGCAAGGCTCCTGGATGGAATCAGTATTGCAATAGCAGAGGAACTGCCATGTCATTGATCTCTCCAAGCTACAACGCATTGTCCAAGGCTGGCTTTTTTCTGATGAATCCAGTCATCATAGATACATCTCAGAATTGCTCTAATTAAACAAATTGTTCACCTGCTTGTTTTATTACAATATGCCAAGAACATCATATTATATTCCACAATTTGTATTGTTCCAAACCAGTTATTGTCAGGCTTGTTTGGCAGATTCTATCACCAGCCATCTCAGTTGCAGAAGTGTAGAAATGCCTGTTAGTTCAGGTCATAGTGGTTTTAAAGGCTGCTGTGGACAGAGCATGGTCTGCATCAAATTCCCAGGCCCGAGTAGCCTGTTGGATATGAGACTGACAGCTCCCGTCTTAATGGGCGGCCAAAGCCTCCGCATTTCTGCACGTGTCCACAAAAATGTGAGAGTCCACACATACACTGTAATTTAGAGGTGCCGTCAGACGATTGGGGCCCTAGGCAAACCTCTCTCAGTGCTCTCTATTTTCAGATTATTGTCCAGTGCAGCTCCAGGCATATCAGAGAATAATCCAGTGTGAGTCCAAAGAAGGAAATGTGTGAGGAATCTGTGAGTATTGAGTAGTATTGAGTATTAGGTCTACCCCCACCCAGTGAGGGATCTTCAGAGGTCTTATGGTGTCAACAGGAAACGGCCAGGGCCACCGTGATTGATGAGGGGAAGATTAACCCTTGTGCTTATTGTCAGATTTGTCCTGGACTGCAGTGTAGATCTAATGGCCCCATGCTGTTGGTATGTCCACTGTCATGTTAACATACACCCTCTACACCCTCTGGCAGTGGATTTGTACTACCAGATGCGTCCCATTTATCTTGTAACTTAGTTAGCAGTAACGTTAGTAGTGTTTTCCTTTTGGGAAGGCTACAAATGAAGTGCAAGCCCCTAGTCAGAAAAAAGCTGCCGTTGCTTTTTGACACCAGCATGCTCTGGGGTCCTTGTGAAGAGACCAGAGTGATAAATGGACCAGTGATCCCCCTGAAAGGCTAAGGACTGGGGGAAGACACTAATCAACAGTCATTAGTTCTTGTGAGAGAAGAGCATGACCTGCTGTCGCCGATGACTCGTCATCCCCAGCACTCTGGAAATAGCCTGGGCTTACACGGCCCAGGTGTCCTCGGTAATCCCACACAAGATCTGAATTGTGTGGGTGTGTATGTGTTGGGACGGCAGCTGTGTCTTCTCTGAAGGCCTGCTTTATTAGACAGTGCAGACACGTTGCTCTTCGGCCATCTGCATTACTGCACTTCCTGTGCACCCCCCCTCCTCCCCCCGTGACACACAGCACAGCTCCAGAAGCAGAAGAGACCGGGAGCGCAGTGGAGCAGGACCTCCGCAAATCCACTCACTGACTGGACTCTTTCGCCGCTTGGTATTTATGTGAGTGTGTAGCATAGAGTCCCCTTGTGTCTCCCATAACGCTTCTTTTGTGTCTGGTCGGGCTGCTCCGGTGCAGTTTGGACAAGTGCGCCGCTTCATTCTGTCATCTGACCAGCTCAGTAGAGCAGCTGGTTTTGGAGTGAAGAACGGTGCCATTTTTAATCATGGCCATTGCTGAGGCGTTTCTAAACTGTTTTGAATGGTGTCTATATGAAAACATGCTTTGTCAAATTGTTTGATGTGTTGTTTACTTTTTACTGTTGACTGATTCCCTCCCTTATCTGAGTTGGGCAGCAAATATGCTAGATTTTGATTTTAATTCTTGGTATCTTGGCTACTACCTCTTGTAGAACATATTGGAAGAATTAAAGAGTACAGCCAACTTTTCTGCCCTGTCTGGTAAACAGTGTTGTGTAAGGTTCCTGTAATGACCTAGCCTAGTCTTTGAAGGCGTCTGGGGAGGGTTTTTCTCCCTCCTGAGGAAGGTACTGATCAGTTGATTTGCAGCCTCATGTTGAGGAGGTGTTCTGTGTTGTAGCAGCAGGAGCCACATGACAGGCCATACTAGTTCCAGATGTACCAACATCCTGCTGATACTCTTTTCCCAGGACAAATAGCACACGGGGTGTTGGGCCTTCAGGCCTTTTCTCCAGTGTTGTTGGCTTACTTACAGTATGATCTGAAATGGTAGGCTACTGTGTGGACATTGTCTGGGCTGTTGTGTAACGTGATGAGTGTTGATGTTGTGGATTCAGGTGAATATGTTGGTATCGTAGAATCCCTTTCAATGAGCACTGACTGTCTTAATATCCTATGAAATGGCTCAGTGCTTAAGCTCTGCCTAAATGTTATGCCATCACCTTCTTATCAGGGCTTAGGTGCGACTCTCACGGCCCATCTCCATGGTGCCAACTGTGTGTTTGGTGCCATCACCATCAGCGCTCCCTTGGCAACCGTGTCCGTAGGGACTCGCCACTGAGAGCCCTCCAGCAGTGTCCCCCTGAGGCCTTTGTCAGGGAGAGAGCCCGTCTCTGATTATGAGCCACTTCAATTTGCCTTCCAGTCTCAGCGTAGGTGTAACTAAAATATTCGTTTCATGAACAAATTTAATTTATTCATATGTCTTTTACTTGTTTCACGCTGCGGGGATATGGAAACAGGGTTGTGTTAAGAGATGCTGGTCAGACTCACGCCACAGTTGCTCATGTTTCATGGTGGGTCAGACTGACACGGATCGGACAAATGTGGCCATTGTGCAGCACTATTGTTTGGCAGCTGTCTATTTGCATGCAGCGTGCTGGAGAGCTTACGCCGCCTGGCCTCAGAGAGTGACTCAGCCCTTTGCATATTCAGTGGGCCCTTGTGTGGCTTCCTCTGGAGAGCTTTTCTGTCTCATACACACACACACACACACACTCACACTCACTTCTCCATCCATGTGAACAGGTGATTTTGAAGGTTCAGCCATCAGTGGCGACTGACAAGTGTTTTCATGTTCTGATGCACAATGACATCTGATTTGAACTGATGGTCCTGTAGTACTCAGTCAGTTCTTGTTAGATGGAGGTTGATCGGCAACCATTATACTGGAGCACAGGGTCGGGAGTCAGGTCCTGCTGATGGAATGATAAAAAATTCCATTTGATAGAGGGCTAGGCAGTGAGTTCAACTGATTGGCACCAAAAGTCATGCAACTAATTGCCAAATTAACAAGCCAGCAAGCAGTTTCATCATGGAAATCCTATATAACCTGTACATTGTTGGTCATTTTCTGTTTGTCTACCCAGGCTGTTGTACAATAATGCTAACGAACAAACATGTTACTATCTGTCTACTAGCTCCTGATGCTAATATTAATGCTAACTAAGCGCACACCATAGTATTACCGGTCACCTGGCTATCGTGTAAGTAGCACATCTTGTGCCAACAGAAGAGCGACTATGTCCACGCTCTAAGAGCCGGTGAATGGATGCTTAAACAAACAGTGTTTGGCATGCAATGGGCTGGGCTAGAGGTTGACGTTGACCGATTTTCTGGGTTTTTCTATGGCTGAAACTGATGCCTATCTTTAGAAAGGCCATGTTGGATTGATATACTGTGTAGACACATTTAATGATTTTTTTTGCTAGGTGTTTCGGCAAATTGCTTGTGTTTTGCCCGCTCACACGCAAACGACTTGTACTTATGATGAGCATTGTCAGCATCATCTCTAGTAAAGTGTAATAACCTTTTTGATTGTCTACTTTTCTCCGCCATCATTACTAAGAGCAGAGGCTGTGTGTGTCTGAACAAGGCACTGATGCAGTTTGTGTGTGAGAAGCTGCTCCACTCTGCACACAGTCTTCAAGGGAGAGGAATTCTCCGGTGCCAAAAACAGAATTCACAATGCTGGAGCTCATCAGATTTTTGCCTTTTTATTCTAAATTTACACACATATTGTGATATCGTAGATTAATCTTTTACAATGTACTGATAGAATTGCTGTATTGTAATATTATCGTTATCATGGGCAAAGTATTGTGGCAGTATAGATTTATGAGTTAATCTGATTTCCGACCCCTAGTTCTAAAATAGCCTAAGGTTATTCACAGTGCTCTCTAAAAGTAGCAGTTCATATCTAACCAATTAAATATAGGGCTTACACTGGGGGTGAAGTAGAGGAGCAGTTTGATTGACATAAGGGGCAGTGTCGCACGTGTTGCACAGCAATAACACTGGGCTGCCTGCAAATGTGCCTGCCTGTTAATCAGCTTATAATACACTCAGGCATCGGCCGATGCCGAGTATTAAATAATGGCAAAAATCGGCCAATCAGTCAGTCAAGACTCCTGTAATGGCTTTCCATATTCATGTTCACACTGTCTGCCTCCTCTTGGAAACCTAGATGCTTAGCAAGGTCTGTATGTGATCCAGACTGCTTTCTGTCAAGTTAAATTGCTTTCCACTGTTTTTCCCCACTGACTTTTGTGATTGAAATAATAGTATATGTTGACATCTACAGCAGACCAGACCAAAGGATATTTGACCAACTTCAGGGTTGATGGTTCAGCCATCAATTCTGTTATCTTGCAGGAATGGGCCTGCGCAGATGTCTTGGTTTCAGCCTCTCGTGCAGACCTAGCCTCTATTAGTAATCCAGGCTGACATGTTGTACAGGAATAGTAGTAGCCTGTCTACAGTAGTCTGACTGATTGATTGACATATATAGGGTATTGATTGTTAGCGTGAGAGCACAGACACAGCCTTTGTCCATTAAAAGGATTGAACAGTTTCTGATGGAACATAAGTAAGCCATTGGCACCCTGGCTGTAGACTAGAAAAGAAAAGCAGATTTTAGATGCAAACAGTAGAGGTCTTTGGTCTTGTCTGGATCGACACTCGCCCTCTCCAAGCAAAAGTTGCTATACAGGATACAGCCGTCTGTGGCAGGACAAAGCCAACCGCCTGCAGAAATGATGCTCTGCTGTACTGATTAAGTGAGGTGCCACTGTGTATGTCGGCTTTAGCTGTTGCAACATGTTGTGTAATCTGTCCATCTTTTGATGCTGTTTTCTTCTGCTCCCTCTCCCTACCTCATCCTCTTTCTGAACATCTCTCTGTTTTTTTTCCCTCATTCCTCGCCCCTGGAAATGCCTCTCCAAATGTCAGGCAGCGGTCAATATCCCTACTCCTTTATTGATCAGGGCATCATTTTTAAGTGGCCTATACTTTACAAGTTTCTAAAATAATTCAGCAGAAAACATCAGGAATGTGCTGTTTCCTCCTTCATGATTATGCACATCATGCTCATTTTCTCTCTCTGAATGGCCCTCCCCATCTCTGGCTGCCAGCCATCGCCAAACCCCAGGCTTTCCCGTCATAGGCCCTGTGGCTCACAAATGGCCTTGTTGGCTCAAAAAGCTGGACTTCATAAGACCACTGCTATCCCCGTCCCTCCTGCTCCCTCCCAAAAGCTCAGAAGCTGCTGCTGCTGCTGCAGCCCCCTGGCTGTCGTCTCAAGTGTGACTGATAGGGCAACTGAACTCAGGCCCCTGGTCGGATTAGCTGTTCCTCAGATACTTTCACCCGCGTCCGTAATCTCATAATTCAGGCCACACATCTCTGAGAAAGACGGCAGCTTCAGCAGAATCTCAAAGTGAAAGTGGTCAGTCAGTTGTCCTGGGAGGCCTCTGATTCATGACTGAGACGTTTGAAATGAGTCTCTCAGATGTCCTCTCTTTCCTGTAGCCTTTGCTCCTGTCCCCAATTGTGTTTGAACTGATAACCCCTTTTGTCTTACTGTCATCAGTTTTGTTTTCTCTGTCTCCGTCTCATACAAACTCACACTTTTACAGAATGTCCTTTTTTTGCGTTGCTGTTGTTTTGGCTTCACACTGCTTGCTCAGCTTAAAGAATCCTTCAGAAAACCACACTCAGGGCAGAAAAGGGAACTGGGCCCTTCAGCTTGAGCTGTAGCGTTTAAGGAGGGGCACAGTTGTCGTTCTCTGTGAGGAAACTGGCTGGCACCCAGGTGAAAACGTAGACATCTCGGCCTTGGATCGAGTATGTTTTTATATCAGCAACAGATAGATATGGTGCCCATGGCGCTACTCATGATACTACTCAGAAGCAGATTTTATCATGTCTTTGAAACACCTGATGTTTGCGATGACTGTGCAGAAGTTGAATCTGTTGATCAGAACAAGGCTGCCTTTACTGCTAGCTGCGCCTGGCCACCTGGTCCTTGACGAAGCTGCGTTCTGTAGTCCAGGGTCGGATCCCCACGCTCCCCGTGAGCTGTTGGCCGCCTGGCTGCCATCACATGGTCTCGCCACCTCAGCTCGGCCTCTTAGTCGCTAACTCCAGGCTACGCGGGAATGCGAGTCATTAAAGGGGCTCCTGTGCTTGTTGATCACGTCCTCTCCATGTCCTTCCTTCCTTCCTTCCTTCCTTCCATGGTCTTGCCTGCTGTTCCCTCTTTCTTACTGTATGCCAGAGAGAAATGCTGTCAAAGGGATGTTTGCGGGAAGGAGCAGAGCCTGCTGCCCATTGACTGTTCTTTCGCTGCTTACTGAATTACCGGAGTCCAGTACAGGACCACATGTGCGGAGTGATGTGTTAACTTAGTAAATCTCTGGTTGGCTGACCATGGATGGAGAGCATGTGACTATGTCACAGTGACTTCCTGACCCAGGCTGTTGGTTTCTGTATCTGTGGCTAAAGAACTTTATCACTTTATCTAACAACTCAGTGGAAACCAGAAGAATAATGTTATAAACTATTATGTCTGACTGTTTTCCTGCTCTCTGTGTGTGTGTGTCTGTGTGTCTGTGTGTGTGTGTGCTCCAGCTGCAGCTGCACAGGCCCAGGCCGAGGAGCGCCGCAGCCTAGCAGGAACCAGCCCCGGGCCTGTCACCACTGCCAACACAGCCGTATCAGCCAAGAGTCCAGGACCACGACCAGGTACATGCTCACATACCGGAACCTTCCACACTCTGGGAAGTGAGGGCATTGATAAGGTTACAATAGCAACCACACAACCTCAGTGTGCTTTGACACACTGGCAAAGTGTGCTGTGCTGACAAGACATTATGTCTCTGAAAAGGAAGGAATCTCTGTCATGTATGCATCTCTCCAGGGGGATTAGATGGTGCGTTTGTAAACCACTCTTTGTGACACTCTAAGCACTGAGCATACCCAGTCACTACACTACACTTTTTAATGTTTACATTGTATGATGTAGACATTTGCCTTGTCACAATATACCAGCTCAAACTGATGCCCACATACTCTGATTGCCTGGAGCATGGAAATCTACATTTCAGCTTTGTATTTAAATTAAAACTTGAAAAATTAAAAATGACCTCAGTTGACATGGGAAACCAACCTGTTATGCGTGCAGTGACAACGGCAGAGAATGAGATGAGTCAAAGGGAAAGTTTCATTTTTCAACTCCATTTACCAAATCATTGTTAATGAAAAATAGTTCCATTGTACTGAATGTTCTGAATAGTTATTATTGAACTGTTCCTTCTTACAGTGAAGGATTACTTACATCCTCTTTCAGGCTTTCAGTTCATTCTAGAGTTAACAATACAAAACTCCACCTTACAGCCTAATTACGCCACATGCTCATTGCTCAAAATGTTGCATATAGGTTTGTGTCACATGACAATGTTGATGCAAATGTTCCGGTGGGCAACCTCCCTGAAAACACGCGTGATTATGTTATGAGCCAATCTGCAGTGCGCCGTCCGCTGTCACTCCCTGGGTAAGCTTGTTTAATGTGTGTTGTCATTAATCCCCTGGGCTCATGCTCCTGTGCTGACTTGAGTTATGTACTGAGGTATTACAGCGGGCAGCGATGACCAAGCAGGGAGTTTATTAAAAATGGCTTTGGGGCAGGTGACAACCCCCCCTCGTTGTTACACCTGAAGCGTGTAATCTGGACAGTGAGCTGATGACCATGAGAGGTGTCGAGCGGTAGGGCTGCCCGTAGTGTCCTCGTCCCTCACACATCGCAGGAGAGCTGGCCTCTGGAGGAGTGTGCTGGAGCTTGGATGGTTGCGCTGGTTCTCCACAGGGATTTAAACAGGACTGTTTGTATGTGGACGTGATCGGGAGGGAAAAACGTCCTTCCAGGTGGAGATTAAGTTCCTCGTTTGTTTGCTTGCAGTTCTCGATGGAGCTGCTTTGAGGATAGACGATAAACTCAGAGTGGCGAAAGAACGACGGGAGGAGCAGGAAAAACAACAGGGTGAGGCTTCCTTCTGCTGCTGCTGCTGCCACGCAGAAAAATAAACATGACCATTTTTGCCATGTTTTATTGCATGTCACTGTGTGTTGTAAGTAATGAGATGTTAGTTCTTACTCGACTTGCTGTCCATCGCACAAACTTCCTCTCACTCGTTTTTTTCCCTCTCTGTTATTCTCTCTCTCATTTGGACTCACCCGCACCTCCATCGTCCCCCTGCAGCGGCGCGTGACTCTCAGATCTTCGAGCGAGAGCGCAAGGCGAAGCTTCAGGTGGAGCGTCAGATGGAGGAGCGACAGCGCAAGCTGGAGGAGCAGCGACGGAAGGAGGAGCAGAGGAGGGCTGCTGTGGAGGAGAAAAGGAAGCTGAAGCAAGAGGAGGAGAAGGTGGGTCCCTCACCCTGTACCCCTCCTTACCCCCCCACCCCACCCCACTCTGTACCCCTCCTTACCCCCCCACCCCCACCCCACCCCACTCTGTACCCCTCCTTACCCCCCCACCCCCACCCCACCCCACTCTGTACCACTCCTTACCCCCCCACCCCACCCCACTCTGTACCCCCCCACCCCACCCTATACCCTGTACCCCTCCTTACCCCCCCACCCTGTACCCCTCCTTACCCCCCCCCCCCACCCCACCCTGTACCCCTCCTTACCCCCCACCCTGCACCCTGTACCCCTCTTTACCCCCCCCCTCTCTTGCACTCATTCCCCTCTCTTCTACCTCGGCCCCCTCTCTGTATTCCCACCACCGGGAACACATATGGAACTGCAGGAAAACACAATAGCCTGGCGTCTAAGCCACTCAGCACACAGCAAGCTTGAATCTGCCTTAACTCCGTCTCAAGAATCTAGGCTTTTTGCTGTTTGTAAGAACCGCAGCCATTTCATCCATTCCAATCCTTTAAGTGCATATTTACTCTTGGTCTGAGGCCGTCTCTTGAACGCTAATGCCATTCCTTCAGTGGCCTGTGCCCTTGCCAGAGGCCTTGCCCTCAGCTGTACCACAGAGCTTAGGTTTGGCTGGACCTCTGTGTTCTAGCTCTTTTAAGGTTTGAGTTGTGTGTGTGTGTGTGTGTGTGTGTGTGTGTGTGTGTGTGTGTGTGTGTTTTTATGAAGAGCCAGACTTGCTGCATCCCTAAGACTGGCTAATCCCAAAGACAAAACTTACAGGGGGTGCATTTTCTGGCTCCGCACTGCTGTTACAGGACACTTAAGCCTTTTACCTCTCTAAGCACTTTCAAGTGAACCTGTGCAGTCACTAGGTGCAATGCTACCTGTGCATACCAGGTGTGCACCTGTATGAGCACTGTGTGTTGAATGTCATTAGCATATTGATGCTAACTTAATGTAACATCATTGCCCCTCCCGCCAAACTTATTGTTTCAAACCATGCAGAAAAAACGTCCATGTATTGTGTTGGCTTCATGTTATTCTGGCTTCTGTTGATTTCTGTAGTGTTTGTCCATCCCACAGGATTTAGTGAATGACCAACTGTTTCTATCTGAAGCTAGTTCAGTTTCCCTTATGTTAGCATGTTGTTGGTTGAGAGTAGCGTGTGTAACACGGGGATGGAGGAGTGTCTCTACAGTCAGCTTCCTGGCACTTTCTTCTGAGCTCAGCTGCTATTTAAATGCTCTCTGTGATCAAAGCTGCTGTCTGCTGATTCTGATGTGCCAGTCTCCTATGGAACCCAATGAGCGTTCACTCTTGACTAGCAAAATGTACACTGTCAGCTTCAAAGGTACATTATGGTTTTTGTTATACAATATTGTGATCCAGAAGAAAGAACAAAAAGCTAATGTTTATCAAGATTAGATGTGTTTAAATTCGTTGGGCTTTTTGAGGTGTTAATACTTTTGTTTATATTTGCTAAGCCTGGTCCTGAAAGAGGTTAGAAATTGCTGAGGGATTTTTATTCCCTCAGAATATTACCATTGTTGAGTCAAATAGGATTTTATATTTTGACAACAGAAACTAAGCAGCAGCATACCATTTAACTTGCTGCGGTTACAGCTGCATTGTAGAATAGTTTATGTAAATGGTTTCTATATTGTTTTGATGAAGGATCTGATTGTCTTACTTACTTTGTTTTGCCTGCTGGACATTGAATTAGCCTGTAAGACTTTTTTTCCTTTTCTAATGCTGTCCTGGTAGCATGCGCTCCCATAGCGTAGGCTTACAGTTCTATCCTAGATGTCAGCTCTGCTACGGCTCTGATCTCAGCACCTGCGTTAGACACTGCGCTTGATTATGTGGACTCACTCGGTGGGCCCTCTCTGCACTGCAGAAATGAGACATCTACACTGCTGATTGAACATCCTCTAGTCTAGTCCATTCTGCTGACTGGTGCCCTCTCTCTTCCTCTCTCTCCCCCTCTCCCCCCCCCCCCCCCCCCCCCTCAGGAGCGCTATGAGGCGGTGATGCGCCGGACACTGGAGCGCAGCCAGAGGGCAGAGCAGAGGCAGAAGCGCTGGTCCTGGGGCGGACTCTCAGACGCAGACCACAGAACTGGTACGGCTCATTTACTGCCCTCACACGCAGCTTGTTTGTCAGCCTTTGACGGAGTGAATAGGCTTCTCTGATACACCTGGAAACCTGGTGATAACAGTATGTGTGTGTGTTTGCTCTCTATAGATTGTGGTTGATTTTATCATGTTGCTTGAATAGCTTATCCTTATGAAATGAAATGGGGGTTTTTTTGTTTGTTTGTTTGTTTTTCAAACCCCTTGATATGTGACCTATCTGCGGGTCTCCTTTTCATCTGCCAGTATTGTTTTCTAGATGTTCCTGTAGGTGTGCTGTTACCTAGCAGTGTAGCAGCTCTCGTCATTTAAAGAGCTTATGACCAGTGTTGTAGTGTCTCTCTCTCTCTCTATCTATCTATCTGTCTCTCTCTATCTATCCATCCCCATCCTTCATTCTCTCTCTCCCACTCTGAAGAGTCTCCCTCCGTGCCCCCTCCTCCTCCAGGTGAGAGCGACGCAAGTTCCTCTTCTTCCTCGGTAGCCATAGTAATCTGCCCCGCCTCGCCAGCCAAGCCTTGCAGGACGCCGCCAGGTGCCTTACTCAGTACCCGCTCCCAGCAGCTCTGCGCCTGGCGCACGCTGGCACACGTTGGCACACCTCTCTGCACGGCTTCTGTTCTTTCTTCACTAACAGCACACAGAGTGTCTGGCCTCTCACTGTCTCATGCTCACTCCCACCTCTCAACATGGTCTTCCTGTTCTCCTGTTTTTCTGTTGTCTTCATGGCTCACTTCACCACTCACTTGCTTTTCAAGGTTCCTCCAGGTCTGAGTGGAGACTCACTCTGCACTCAGTCCCGCCGCTCAGAGCAATGGTCAGCCAATAGCTGCACTCACGAGGCTCTGTCACTTCCTGTTTGCATGCATGCTTGTTGTGTGTGTGTGTGTGTGTGTGTGTGTGTGTGTGTGTGTGTGTGTGTGTGTGTGTGTGTGAGGGCTCACGAGACCACTCCTGTCTCTGCCACAGGTGTCATTTGTTCCCTCTCCAGAGAAGCAGGGTTTGTCACCTTGGTCACAGTTTGATGCTTGGTCTGAACATGGGCTGTGGCTGCGTTTGCTGGCAGTGAAGCATTTGGCTGGACTGCTTTGACACTGTAACGTTACTGTTAATAAGAACTGACTTACAGCATGGTTCAAGTGTCTAGAAATAACCAGAATAACCCTCCTTTTGTGGACTCCTGTTGTCCTTATGTTTATTAGTGTTCATTAGCCAGAATGTGTTCATAGTGGTTTTTTGTACCTTTGTGATGTGATGACAATCTCCCTGTGTGACAGTTGGTAACTCATAGGTTAACATCACTGTCAATGCCCCTCACTGTCATGACCCTAACCCTCCTCCTCCTCCTCCTCCCCTTGTGTGTGTACCTCTCACTTACCCCCCCCCCTCCCCCCCCAATAGTGGACAAACGATCCACCTCCACCATGAACCTCATGAAACAGCCGGGTGAGGCGGTTCTCAGCAAGCGCCTGTCCTCTTCCTCCGCCACCCTGGTCCGCTCCCCTGACAAAAGTAAGTGTGTTCCTCTCACCTCACCTTCCTCTCTCTCCTCCACACTCACACACCTAAACACCATCCAGTCTCCATTGTCCTCTAATGCTCTGTGCTTGGCCTCTAGACTAGAGTGTCTAAATGTGTTCTCTAAATGTGTCCGTAGCCCTTACCCATAGTGCTGTAAGTCAGAAGGAATAAAGCCATATATTAAGACACCGTGGCTTCATTATTGACGTTATTGATGTGTTGCCATGCCATTGCTTATGTTGTTTTTTCCCCACTGCGTTAGCCTCCAGAGGTTTGACTGTGTTTAATGAGACTGAGCTGGACCTGCGTGTTTTGTGAGGAAGTGATTATGTGAGCTGATTTCAGCTTGAGCACAACTTCCTGCCTGCAGCAGAGGAGGAGTGGCGGTTGACTCAGCTGATTTGAGCCCCCTCCCCTCCCCTCCCCTCCCCGCGCCGCGCCGCGCCGTGTTTGTCTTGGACTCGTCTTTTTGTTTTTCTTCCCTACCAGAGAATCGAGACAGTGGCGCTGGTTGGAACGGAGATCCACACACTTGTGTCTCTTCAGTACACAACAGCTTTGAGCCTGTTCCATGTGTGTGTGTGTGTGTGTGTGTGTGTGTATGAGTGTGTGTGTATGAGTGTGTTTTTGTTTCCAGCTCTTTAGTCAGTGTGTCCTTGGTTCTTTTCTCATCCCTCTCAGGTGCTAAGCGGAGGAGTTCATCTTTGAACCGGTTGCCTAGCAATCCCCCTCAACCCACTAAAGACGGTCATAATAAACAGCCTCAGGTGGAACAGACAGGTGCAGACACCCTCCTCTCCTCTCGTCCTGCTCTCTCGCTCTCTCTCCTTTCTCCTCTTTCTCTCTCACACCCCTCTCTCTTAGAATAAAGCAAAAGCTGACTCCAGGTTTCTATTCAGTCAGAGCACAAGATGAAGGTCCCACCAGTACACAGTTCACCTTTAGGTCCAGACTGCAGTAGTTTGGCCGAAGGACCTGTGAAGCAGTGTATTTAAGACTGGGAGTAGAGTGACCCTGTAAATGTGAGCTAGTGAAGACGTTTGGAAATGTTCAGTGAAAGATATTCAGTGCAGTCTAGTGCAAATGTTTAATGAAAGGCACACCTTTAGTTTGCAAATCCAGCTACACCATTTTGTATGTGCTAATTATGTTTTCTAAGTCTAGGTTTGGCCCAGACCGTTTCATCTATCCCAAGTGCCTCACGCACAAACACCAACCCACCCACATGCATAGACGCATACTGACACATTAGCATATCCACCTACAGGCCACCATTCTCCTTCAGAAGACGTAAGTGCAGCCAGCTGATGAAAGGCCCTGCTCTCACAGACAGCCAGACAGATCCTCCTCTGTGTTCTCTATCTCAGCTCCTACCGGCCTCACAGATTTCCATCTGTGCTGCGCTGTGCTGTCCAGCCCTGATTCGCTCCACTGTAATAGAGTTAAGGCCCAATGAGTCTCACATGCCGCCCCTGTGCTGTGCGCTCTCCCCCTCCCCCCCCCCTCCTCAGGCCGGACCGCCCAGAGCCGTCGCAGCTCGTCCCTCTCGCGGGCGGCAGCGCGAACCCCGACCCCGACCAGAGCGGAGAAGGCTCCGGCCGCCGAGGAACCAGGTGCTGACTGTAACCCAGCGCACAAGTATCAGTGCCTTATACATGAGCTTGCATGCGTGTGTCACGCCACACCGTTACATCGGCCATGAGCTTCCTGTCTGCACGCGCCCAACCTCCACACACACACTCACACACACAGACCCCGTTAGAGCGGAACGCAAAGCATGATGGGAGATTTGAGCTAACAGGGTGACTGAGTGGGACGAGTGTGCTGAGTGCGGACGGTGGCTGCCTCAAATGTGCTGTGTCGGGACCTGCTCTGACACAGCCCAGTGTTTCTCCACACATGCTGCACGCCTATACCTCTAACATGCGTGCCATGCCCAGTGGCCCTAATAACAGCTCTCTAACCCCTGTGTGTGTGTGCTTGTGTGTGTGTGCATTTGCGTGTGTGTGTGTGTGTGTGTGTGTGTGTGTGTGTGTGTGTGTCCGTTGCTCTCATGAAAAGGAGACTGTTTTGGCCGTCTCTCTCTGGACCATGGCCCTTTTCTCCTCCACTCTCTCTCTCTCTCTCTCTCTCTCTCTCTCCTCAGGTCCTGCCTGCACAGAGCACATGCAGTGTTGCGCTCTCAGTGCTAATCATGACTTAACCTTCCCCTCCCCTGACTGAGCCACCCGCCGGCCAGGAATGGCTTCTTTGTCTGCTCTAACAACAATGGCCCGTTTGTTTGTTTGTTTGTATGTGTGAATGCAGCCTTCTTTTTTCCTCTCTCTCCCTCTCCCTGGTCACAGATGACGCTAGCGCCTGGGTCTGTGCCCGTACCTCAGTCTTGTGCACGAGTCGGTCCACTGTGTGTTCCTGTGTGTGTTTTGTCTGTTGTGTCAGTTGTGTTGTGTCGCAGCCCTGAAGTTGTCTCTCTCATACACACATTTCCACAGAAAAATGAGTTGACCAGCTCTCCCTTTAAACCTCACTTTGGACTAAACTTGTTTCCTTTCAAGATGCCTTGCAGGAGTTCAGTCGGCCAGAAAGACCCGGATTATTTATCTCTGTGTTGAGTGTATATGGATTTAGGTTGCTGAACATGCTCGATTGTTCACTCAAGCGTTTAACATGATAATATGCTACTGCCAAACCAACCTGCCCCGTGTCCCCCCCCGCCTCCAACAACATCCCCTACAGAGAGGAGACGCCCCCCCCCCCCCCCCCCCCCCCCCCCCATGAAAACTGCCCTCTAATTACCCAGCGACGCGTAATGGCAGGCCAGGGCTCCTCATGGAGCTAACTGCCATGTCCCTCTCAAACTGATGCTGGCTCCTTCCTGACACCAGCTGATCCCAACCACAACCAAATGATCCTTTTTCCCCCCTTTTGGTCAGCGCTGTTAAACTCTGAGGAGTACATCATCCTTTTTTATTCTATGTCAATTTATTATCTCATTCTTGAATTGTAACAGCAGTTACAATAGTAGTAATGGCGATTTCTGGATTCTTTTATTTTGTGTTAACCCTCCAAGAGCTCTTTGTCACTACTCTCTATAAGGCTTAGTTCTAATACAATGCAAGGCCTCTCATGACCATGTAATATAGTTAAGAACTCTTAACAGTTGACTTCTTTTGCCAACCATAACATTTTGAATATGGCAACACATCTGCATACTCTGTCATTTAATAGTCTTTTTAGTGAGCTTAAGTCCACTTCACAATTGTAGTGGAACACAAAGAGCTCTTGCCTGGCTGTCATACTCACCTCCCCTCTCCCCTCCCATATTAATATTTCCATGCAGTCAAATCCCTGCATTCCTCACGTGAGCACTGATGGCCTGAAAAGTGTTTTTTTTTTTTTTTATATATATATTGGAAAGTTTTTAGCCAGTCAGTGCTTACAGTGGCAGAGAGGAGGGTGGGGGCCTATGGGGATCTTTACCTCAGGTCCAAACCCTCCTCCTCTCCCCCACCCCTCCCTCTCCCAGAGCCCAGTGCACTAAAAGCCCTAGTTCACTAATGCCCCTGACATCCACCCCAGCCCTGACCTCACATCAGCCTCAACAGTAAATACCTCCAGCCTGAATGCTCATGTTGATTCTTCTGTTCCCTCTTCTGGTGTTAAATGCACATGGTTTGCTTCTCCCCTCACACCCCCACCCTTTACCCCCACCCTTTACCCCCACCCTTTACCACACCCTGGCTTAAATTTGTGTTTTTGTTTTCCTCCTTCAACCCATTTCTCTCTCTCTCTCTCTCTTTCTTTCTCTTTATTCCTCCCTTCTCTTCTTATTGTTTTTTTGACTGGTTCTGTCGTGCTCCGGCGTGCGTGTAGCCCGCCGTGGTCTGACCAGCCCCGTGGACAGTGCTGTTCTCAGCCGCCTGCTCACCCCCACCCAGGCCTCACTCGCTAGGAGCAAGAGCGCCGCCGCCCTCTCCGCCCAAGGAGCAGACGCCCCAGGTAACCCCAGAAAGAGTACCACAGACTCAGACCAATAGGAGGGAGAGAAGGAGAGAGAGAGTGAGAGAGAGGCCACCTTCACCTTCAGCCTGGCCTCAGGCCTGGTCAGGAGACAGAGCTGCCCCTACTGCTGCTGCTGCTGCTGGTGTGTGGGGCTTCAGGTGGTGGTGGAGGTGGTGGTGGAGGTGGTGGTGGTGTGGCTCTCTGCTCTGTCCTGGTGCCATTATTGTGGATGTATCTCCATTCTGTATGACAAACCCACAAGGGAATTTGCACATAGCTAGAGAGTTCAAGTGTACAAAGTCTGTTACAGCTCATTAGGCATAATGCGCTCCCCCTGCAAACAAACTCTCTATCGCGCTCACACATACGCACACACACACAAACACACACACAGATCTCCCCTAAGCTGATTAGCTGGGCGACGTGGTGCGTGTGAGGGAGAGCGGGATGGAGGGAGGGAGGGAGGGAGGGGGAGAGAGGGAGGGAGAGAGAGACTGAATGAGACTGAGGTGTCTCGTGCCTGGGACCTGCAGCAATCCTCCACCTCATCCACCCTGCTAACCCTGGCCAGTGGAGGACAGGATGGGCTCCGGTTTCCCTGGTCCCTCCCCCTCCTCCTGCTCCTCGTCGCACATCTCGTCCTCGGCGCTCCGTACACCGGCCCACCTCAGGAAGGACTTAGCTGAGGATTGCACTCAGGTTGCTAAATAAGGAGCGTCAGATTGGCAGAAGCATATTGTAGGGCCACCGTTGCATAGAACAAGGTGTACCGTGCCTTTTAAGTGATTTACATTGAAGTCAGTATTTCATGTTTAGCAAACGTTTAGACTTAACTTGCCAGAGGCTTTGACTCCAAATGTAGAGAATGCAACTGTCATGGGTTGGTGTATGCGTCACCTAAGAGACTCTGGCTTCTCCCAGTTCACAGCTGTCTGAGGCTCACAGGAAATGGCAGGCTGGTAATCTACCGAAACTCAATTGATATGAATTTAGACTTTAGTTTCCCCAGTACAGCATGCAAAATGGCCTCACATCACCCATCTCGTGTGCGCACTCAAGACAATAGCTTGCATCTGTAACTAAAAATAATCTGTCATAAGATGTGCACAATCGGAGGATTACCGCTGTCCCGCATAAGAGTGTAATGAGTCACTACTAATTATGAGTGTTGGCAATGGAAGCCTGATCATCCCCGTGTCCCTAGATTGCCCTCATGAAACCTCGTGCTCTCCCTTGTTGCGTTTCTCCACCTTGTTGTGAATTGCCCCAAGCTGGTGCCAAACAGCCCTGCTAGTAGGCCCACTTGCCCCGCCCCTCACTTGGGTCCCTCGGACCCCCTCCGGAAACACTCCTAAACTCTCCACCTCTGCATCTGAACCAGTCTGGCGTACGACACGACTCCATAAGCAGCAGCGCCTCTACTGGGAACACAACCCACAAACCCCCAAATTGCCAGCCTCTCCTTCATTTGGGAGCAAACGCTAGTGGTAGTGAGTAAACTAAAAGAGCTCCCGTCATGTACGTGTGTTAGGGCTGCGAATGCCTGTGCTCAGTGTTGTTGACTTATCTGTTCAGTGTGTGCCTGTGTTTTTATGTGATGGTGTGTTTTGCCGTTGGGTTTTGCATATTTGGGCTTGCCTGTTTGTGTGGAGTCAGTGTTTGGTGTTTGCTGCGTGGTGAGCGTGTGTGTTTTGGGGGTGCTAATAAGAGGGTCCGAATGCCCCCTGTGCCCACAGCTGTGTTGGCTCCTCCTCCCTGCAGCCCCCAAACCTGCCCCAGCCCTCTGCCTGCTTCACATTAAGCAGCTGCAGATGACCACCCGCTGCCACCCCAGGTCGCTAACACGCAGCAATCTCTTGTTCTTGTGCTCTTGTCCCATTCTGCTTTCTCTCTTTTACTTCTCTCTCCATCTCTCTCTCTCTTCCTCTCTTTCATCTCTCTTTCTCTCCATCTCTTTCCCCATCTCTCTCTTACTCTCTCCCTCCATCTCTCTGTCATCTCTCCCTCCATCTCTCTCTCCATCTTTCTCTCTATTTCTCTCTCTCTCCTCCCTTGCTTTGCTCATCTCTGTGGGCTGCATGTGTCCTCACGCCTCCTGTCCCGCTCCTCTCCCTCACTTGCTGGCTGTCCTCTGTCCCCTGCGTGTCCTCTGACCCAGAGTCTCACATGCTGTGTCCTCGCTCAGCCTCGGCCACGCCCCCCGCCGGACGCAGCCAGCCGGTCCGCAGCCGCAGCAGCGACCGCCGCAACGGCCTGCCCACCTCCGCCTCGGCCCACGCCGCACTGGACAGTGGTGGCACGGTAAGGATGCACTCATGCATATTTACACACTCACACGTACAAATATACACCGTGCACGCACATGTATACTTCACACTCATATTATATACAAAAATATTTGTATATAATTGCATAGACTGTAATACAACCCCAAAACAGAAAAAGTTGGGACGTTGTGTAAAATGCAAATAAAATCGGAATGTGCTAATATACAAGTCTCGTAAACCCATATTTAGCAGCAAAAAGGACATAGACAACATATCAAATGTTGAAAATGAAAATTTGGACTATTTCATGGAAATATATGTTACTTTTGAATTTAATGCCAGCAACATGTTTCAAAAAAAGTTGGGACGGGAGCATGTTTACCACTGTGCTGCTTCACCTCTTCATTTAACAAAATTCTGTAAATGTTTAGGAACCGTGGAGACCATTGGCTACAGTTCTGAGAATGACATTTTGTCCCATTACTCCCCAATATAGGATTTCAGTTGCTCAACAGTATGGGGTATTCTTAGTCATGTTTTTCATTCCATTATGCACCTAATTTGACAAATCTGGACTGCAGACAGAAAAGACATTGCCTGGATGGCAGTATATGTTGCTCAAAACCTGTATACGTCATTCAGAATTGATTGTGCTTTGCCAAATGTGCAAGATGCCAATGCCGTAGGCACTAATGCTCCTCCACACCGTCATACATGTTTGGTTTGGAACTGAGCACTAAAACAAGTTGGATAGGTTGGATACTTGGATAGGCCCTCTCCTCTTTAGCCCAGATGAGTCCATGATTTCCAAAAACAATGGCAAACTTTGATTGGTCTAACCACAGGACCTTTTTCCACGTTACCTCAGTCCATTTTAAACAAGCTCAAGCCCAGATAAGAGGGTGCTATTTTCTGTATCATGTCTCAATACAATTTTGGCTGTCAATGTTGGCTGCAGTTTTTGAATTGATATTAAACTGTGCACATAGTCAATGGTTATCAGAGGTTTTCCTGAGCCCATACAATGACCGGTCTGGAAACAGGTCTGGTATTGATGCAGTGCCATCTGAGGTCCAAAAGACCAAGGCCATCCAATGTGTTTTTCAGCTCATTCCCTTGTTTGCAAAGATTTCTCTGGATTATCTGAATGTTTTAATAATATTATGTCCTGTAGATGATTAACTCCCCAAATACTTCACAATTTCATGTTAAGAAGCATTAAAATTACAATGTTTTATCATTTGTGCACATAAGTTTACACAGAGTGATAAATACCCCTACATCTTTACTTCTAAGAGTACCTGCCTCTCTGGGATGCTCTTTTTCATACCCAATCATGTTGCCAGTTACCCTAATTAGTTGTGAAACATTCTTCCTTTTGTTTTCTTTATCATTACACAACTTTACCAGCATTTTATTACCCCGTCCCAACTTTTTTTGAAACATGTTGCTGGTATCAAATTCGAAATTAGCATATATTTTCCACAAAATAGTCAAATTAGTCATTTTCAACATTTGATATGTTGTCTGTGTTCTTTTTGCAAGTAAATATGATTTTAAGAGATTTGCAGATTATTACATTCTGTTTTTATTCACGTTTTACACAATGTCCCAACTTTTCTGTTTTGGGGTTGTAGAAGTAGGAACAGCGCTTTCACACTTGCATTAGTGCACGCACATACATGTACCAGTGGCCGAGCCAGACACTTTTTATAAGCTTGGCCAGATTGAAACCATAACTTGCATTGGAGTGGCACAGAAAATGATGTTTCATTTTTCCGAGATCAGGAGGGGTGGCCTTGGCTCGACCCCTTCGTCCCTGACACACACACACACACAAAATAAAGCTTTTAAAAGTATTAATGCAGTCACACAGGTGCTAACAAGTTCAAATACACTCATATCTTAACAGATCATTTGGCATTGTTAAATTACCTTACATGAGATGCAGGCATTATTTTGGCTATGTGATATCTTATGGGAACATGAAAGTGGTCCTTTGGGGGACTGATTGTCTGCACTGCGTTTATAAATGGAAAATTAAGAAAGATGGGAGCGTGTCCTCTGTCCTAGAAGGAAATGGTGACACGGCCATAAAGACCTGCTCCACTGGCACACATTATCTCCTCTGATTTGCCTCCCAAAGTAGCCCAGCCCTGTATCACTGCTGATGATCACAGTGATGTCCTGTTCTGTAAGTGACACCACTCGACAGCAAGGGCCACAGCACATAGCCACCATTGTTGGAGAGAGGGCAATTATATCCTGGCCTTGTTTTGTTTAGAGAATATTTTGGGTTTATAATTGGCTATACAATGTGAATGTACCTGAAAGTTCAAACACAGGAAACCTGCCTCACAGCAATTGATGTGTTACGGTGCCGAACAACACAGGGCATGGCGTTAAATAGAGAGGAACACAGGGCATGGCGTTAAATGGAGAGGAACACAGGGCATGGCGTTAAATAGAGAGGAACACAGGGCATGGCGTTAAATGGAGAGGACCTCTCTGACTCCTAGAGCACCATTAGCGCTGTGGAACAGCCAACAGCAGTACTGGGAAGAGCTTTGTAGCTAGCCACCCAAGGTCAGATGGAGTCCGTATGGAAATCATGTCTTGATCTGAGTTAAATAATGCGGTTGGATGGAGGATGGAAGGTGCGCAGGGCTCCCGAGCTCAGAAGGATGTGTAGCACTCAGGAGAATGTCACCGCCCACCGAGCGGCTCCGCCTACGCAGGACCACAGATCCACTGATCCAGGGTCAGAAGGCATGCACACAGCAGAGCTAGTGTTCTGCATGGGACTGCACACTTGAAACAACGCAGAGTAGAGCCGGTGTGTAGTGAAGTGCGTAAACCACAGGCTGATAAGTAAGTCGTGTGTGTGTGTGTGTGTGTGTGTGTGTGTGTGTGTGTGTGTGTGTGTGGCATGTACACACTACTAAGTCATAGCCTGAGCACTGGCTCGGTAGATGGGGATGAGAAGTGACACCAGTCCCTCGCATTATAGAATCCCCTGGTTGATGTGCGGATCAGTCACCACTGAAGGACAAGAGGACATTAGCCAGTGATGGGACAGGAGTCTGACCACCTTAAATGGCTATTTGAGATTCTCAGCTTGTGACATGGTGATCATTTAATGCTTGCATCTCTAGTCAGACATTGACTTAAGGAAAAGGCAGTACTGTGATCCTAAGGAGAAGCTTAGAGTTTAGCTGATGGCACAGCACTCAACAGCCAGTGTATTCAGAATAACCTGGAATGAGAACTTCATTTGAAACAGTAGGTGGACATAAAAATTGAAAGAGGGAAGTTTTTTAGGAGACTTCAGGAAATAATTGCTATGTGATTGGTGTGTTCAGCCAGATTGTGTTTCTGAGTGACAGTGTTTTGATTGTTTGGCTTGTTTTGCTTTTGTTTGGTGTTTTATCTTTCATCCGTGTGTACAGGTACAGTACAGGTGTTGGTTGAATCGCTGGTTCAGAATTGGCTCATAAAATACTGATTTCTCTCTCTCTCTCTCTCTGTTCTCATCTTTCCCCCCTCCCTCGCTGAGCAGCAGAAAGCTGAGAAGCGCTTCTCATCTCCGGGAGGGACGCGCCCCACCTCTCCCTCCACCCTCACCAGTCGTCACCGCTCCCCATCCCCTGCACCCCTCAACACCAGCACCAACAAAAGAGCCCCCTCCCCAGTCACAGCCAAGTAAGACTCACACCACACACTCACCTTACACATTTACCGTCTCACACATCTAAAGGAATCATGCGCTGATGTTGGCGAGTAAGAGGCATAAGTTCAAAGACCAACTCCATCAGCACCAGGCATGAGGACAGTCTGTTTTCTGTGACAACAAAGCAAGGGTCTAATGTGCACAAACATGTGTTGATGAGAAACCATCGGGAAACATTGCGTAAGTCCCCTGTAGGGTAGAATTCAGTGTCAGTCGTCACATGTTGCCGTCTTGTGAATGGCACTCTAGGGCAGACTGTGTTCACCATATGATCTCTGCAGTGTTCTTACATAAGGCCAGCTCCTTTGTAAAGCTAAGACATGGCAGCATATCACATTCCAGTACATCTCAACTCGTTGCAGAGGGAAGGTTTCGGTGACCTCACCTGTGTGCTGTGTGTGTGTGTGTGTGTGTTGTGTTTTATTGTCTGTGGTGTCTGGTTACCCCCTGCAGGAGTCCACGTAACCGTCCCCCGTCCCCCTCGGGCCTGAAGCAGCGCCCCCCCTCTCCCCAGCCGCAGACCACCTCCAAGCCGCCACCCATCCAGAGGCCGGCCCTTACCCCCACCGGGCCGCCCACCCTCCGCAAGAGGGACTCCAAGCCAAAGGACATGTCCCCCATGCAGCCCCTCATGCCCGTGGCATCTCCGGACCCCAGCGCCCAGGCCAGCCCGGCCTCCACCCCCACCCCAGCTCCAGCTCCAGCTCCAGCTCCAGCCCCTGCCCCAGCCCCAGCCCCAGCCCCAGCCCCAGCCTCCAAGGCCAAAGAGGGTGAGTGCTTCCTCTGTTTCCTCCTCATCTGAGCCGCTCGTGACTCCACCACCCCAGCAGCACCTTCACAGATTACTGCTCTCAAAGCACACCTGTACTGTTGAATAAGCACACAGATTAGCTGCCCAAAGCAGCGTCTCAAAACATGCATTACACCTCAGTCCTCTGTGAGCAGTGTATAACTAGTCATACCTGAAAAAACTTAATCGTCAATACATGGCTATTCTTTTAAATGATTTTTGAATGTCTTGAAAATATGAAGATAGGCTCCAAAAAGCTGTTGATGTATCATCAAACAAGGAAGTGGCTCTCCAAGTGAAGGCATTTTTTTAAGCCTGAGTGTATTATTTGTGAGGTGTGTATACATTTGTATAGCACCTTTCAAAAACCCATGGTTGCTTGTAGAGCAAAATTAATTAGTAGTGAATCAGTAGTACTTAAAAAGTGAATTGGAGGCCAAGGCCCTTGCCGTGGGTGTCTTATAGGATCGTAGAAACCCTCTTGTCATCAGCTGCCTCGCAGGCTAGGCAGAGGAAGGCAGAGGGTACAGACGGATTGCTCTCTCAGCCTGTTTTGAGAGCTGGAGGTAAGAGAATCGCCCCTTGGGACGTATTATTGACAGAAACTCTGCACCATTGTGCCAGAGAGCATCCCCCTTGCCCTCAAGGTCATTATGCAAAGGACATTACACAACCCTACAGGCACAAGACATACCCAGCTTCAGTGATGTGGTTTCCCTGCACTTTAACGCTAACCCCCTGCCTATAGTGAGCAGGTTTGCCTGCACTTTAACGCTAACCCCCTGCCTATAGTGAGCAGGTTTCAACACCACCCACCGTTCAATCTGTTGCTAATGTTTAAGGTAACGGAGGTGGTTTCATTCCTGTAGCGCTCTGGTGGATGTGCTGAGTTCTGACATGCTGCGCCCCCTACAGGCGAGAGTAGTGCTCAGCACTCCAGGACAGATGCTGTAATCTGGGACTGAAGCTCCTCTGATTGGGGTCTCTCAGCGCATTTGCCAGATGCTCTGGAGACTCAGACATACAGGAGCAGTTGCTCCGTGGTGTGTGTCATTTTATAGTCTGTGAGAGAAACGTGTCGGGTGACGCCCTCTTTGCTTAGTGGGAATGAAAAGCTTCTTGGGAGAGCTGGCAACCTGCTGTGTAATTCTCACTAAGACCTTTTTTGGAGCAAACTACTAAAACTATTTGAATCATAAGCACAATTAAGGTCAGTTATTCAAGCATCTGGCTAATTTACACTAATTATTACTCTATATACTTCTTAATAATGCTACCCATGTTTTGACTCACTTGGGAAGATAACCGTGGTCAATTAATTGACTCGATTCACAACAATGTCTGTCTATTGCAAGTGCCAGGCACTCGACAGCACTGCCCAGCCACATCTGGCTGCCACATTTACCAAGTAAATTACAGTCGTATGTAGCTACACAATGTACCACCAGGAAACCGCTCATTCAGACAGAAAGGGTAGAAGTGCCCTCTTTATTCTGACAGGGGCTTTAGAGAGATGCAAAACAGACATGTTTTGTAAGCAACTGGCACTAGTCTCGTCTTCAGACTCATTTTCATGGTGTGTTGTCATGGTAGGAAGGTAAACTCACACATAGGCTATGCACTTCTGCTGTTCTGTTGTCCGTGTCATTCTGTCCTGCAAAAAAATATAAAAACCTTGACACCATGAAATTGCCAACTGTATTGTATGAGTTAGCATGCTAGCAAGCCTTTATCAGTGCTAACTGTACTGTTGTTGTTGTTTGTAAGGGCTTTGCATGCCTCCTCAGAGTAGTAGTTTTTGACAAACTCCTTTGTGCTGCCTTAACCTTTTTTTCCCCTTCCTCCCTCTCCTCTCTTCCCTCCAGACGCCAGCTCCAAAGCCGCGGCTGGAACCAATTCTGCCGCCGAGGCCGCCAAGATCCTGGCCGAGAACCGGCGTCTGGCCCGCGAGCAGAAGGAGCGAGAGGAGCAGCTGCGCGTGCAGAGAGAGGAGGAAGAGAGGTGAGGAGAGGAGAGGAGAGACGGAGGAGGTGATGAGGGAAGAATCCCTCACATGGGCTGGCTGGCCAAAGCAGTGCAGAGGAATGGAAGTGCTCAGCCAAAGCCCTGAATGCTTGCGTCCCCCTGAGGGCCGCTCACAGCCCTTATTGGAAGCTGGGGAGCTGCAGCTGATAATGGGCTGCTGAGTTCAGCAACTGAAAGACGTACGGCTGAACTCAACCGGCCTGTGTGATGCGGGGGTACAGACCCATAAAGACTCCTATTAGTGAAAGAGTAGCACGTTTGTTCAATCAGTTTGGTCAGTGTATTACATTATACTATTGGTAACTACACTAGGAGAGGAATGCAATTAGGTAGAATATGTGATCTGTTTTTTAAAGATGGAGTCCAGCAGTTTATTACTAAGTTTATTACTAATCCCTAAATCTCTTCTCTGTTCCTCGAAACATCTTCACTGTTCCTCTATACATCCAGTAAAAATCCCCTCATGGCCTAAACACCCCCTTCCTTATTTTGGGAATTGGGATCTATCTGGCTCTCTACACACTGTTGGCCTGCTACAGTTGATACATTAGTTGGTCTTTGTGAAGAATTGTCCCCAGCCCCCAGCCATGACATTGACTGCTTATTTTGCTCATGTAAAATCATCTTGTAGCCTAAATCATAGCCGACATGTTTACAAGGTTAAAAGCTTGATTTATCACCACGGTTGTGTGTCCTGCAGGTTGAGAAAGGAGGAGGAGAAGCGCTTGGCCGAGGAGGCGCGAGAGAAGCGCCTGGAGGAGGAGAAGAGGCTGGCGGAGGAGAGGAAGAAGCAGGAGGAGGAGGACGCACTGAAGCAGGAGGAGGAGCGGGAGAAGCAGAGGCAGGAGGACGAGCTCAGGCAGGCAGAGCTGCAGAAAGAGGTGAGACCGCTGGGAGCACTCAGTGGAGAAGATGCCAAGATGCTACTGATGCGTAAGAGTGTCACCCAAAGCACAGCGCTAAAGCAACACTGGAGTGGCTCAAAAACAGGAAGGGGGATGTTTTAGAATGGCACAGAACTTCTTTAACCTTTGGAAATACTAGAAGAAGTTACTGTACAAAAAATTGGTAATGGTAACTGATTGGGAAGATATGTGTAGATATTTTAACTGCAATATAGTTAAACTAAAACTAAAGATTTGCAGGGGGATGGAGTACTTTTTTAAGCCACTGTACCTATTTATCCTGGACTGAAATCTTCAGGCATTACTTGACCGATGTAAGCCTTCATTATGAGATTCATATCACCCATCATGTCCACGCAGCAGGAAGTAGTTCAGCCATGCAGTGTTTGATTGACATGTTGTCTGACCCATGGCAGCGCGATGAGGCTGAGGCACGAGCCCTGGAAGAGGCGGAGAAGCTGCGTCTGGAGCGAGAACGCATCCTCCAGCAGAATCAACAGGAGCGCATGGAGAGGAAGAAGGTTCGAATACACACATACACACACACACACACACACACACACACGCACACGCACGCACGCACGATTGACAATGACTATCTGGGACTGCATCTAGTAAGCATATCAGCTCTGTAGAATTTTTCAGTGTATATACATTTTTGTGATGCTGTTGTACATGTTTCACAAGTATGTCTGTGTCTGGGTTGGTATCTGCAGAGAATCGAGGAGATTATGAAGAGAACAAGAAAAACGGACCAAAATGACTTCAAGGTGAGTTCAGTCGCAAAGCTGACCGATCTGGATTGGTTTCCAGCTAATGTTTAGCTGGAGTTGATTTTTTTTCTTTCACTGCTGTTTAAGCAGTTAGTTGTAGAAACAAGGTAGGTGGTAATTGAGGAGTTGTATGATACGGCTCTTCAGAATACTGCCAGAAATTCCACTGATATAAAGGGACCTTTCCAATGCCCAAAGGTCCGATATTTTTTGTATGACCGCTGCGAAACATTAATGAACACTGTCAATGGCAACAGATTTTGTGCTTCTGATTCCCTTCCTATTATTCCGCAAGTGGTCCGTTCACCTGGAAATGAAAATGGAGAGTAGAGCCAGCAAGTCATTTGTTGCTATGCAACTCCTGAAACTTTCCAATTCTATTTGTGTGGCGAACTATTTGTTTCTCGGTGGAAGCCACAAAATGGTAACAAATAAAATGTCAAAGACATGAAGTTTCTTTTCTCATTTAGGCAAGTAGCCATATAATAAGTGGTATGATGTCCCATCAGGAAGAAGCAAGACCCTGTTGAGCTTAACAACTTACTTTCCAATCTCAAGGGTTCAGTGTTGTAACACACCTTCTCATGGCCATATTTCAACAGTGTCCTGCAACATAATGCTCTATCTTAGGTTTCATAAGTGTTTGACCGTGACCCCGGTCATAACGGTGTTCTTGACCGAAGTGGCACAGGCAATATAGGGACCATTTCAAATTGTAGGACTGTCTACTTTGGCACACTTGGCAGGAAGAGACTCAGTAATGCAGTCTTGTTTGATGGTTATTGTTTGTGTGTTCTTTGAATAGAGAGATGATGAGAAATGTGTCCAGGAGATGAATGGAAATGGAAATGATGACCAAGCAAACTGTGACGCCAACGGTAACGGCCACGTCCCTCATTACTACTCTCTAGTGCTATCATACCAAATCCTTCCCCACATTCAAAAATGTCAAGTTCACAATATTAATCAATCCTCTGCTCTTTTCTCACAGAGGAAAATCCTGACCAACCAGAAGACACTGCTATAGAGTCCAACCAATCAGAAGCCCAGGAGGAGGAGGCCCTTCCTTTAGCTGAGCTAATGGCAGTGCGGGAGGAGCCCTTGGGCTGTGTGAATGGGCAGCCTGGGGTGGACAACAAGGAGAACAGCAACGGGTCCTGCACACAGGAGCCCCCTGCTGACAGGTCAGTAGTCAACTCTCCGCACGTCTGACCACTGCCCAGGGAACCAAAAGATTCTCTGGCCAAAAATTCCTGATGGCTTTCAGTGCAATTAGATGTTTTAATAACTTGACACTGTCGAGGCCTCCCATGGATTCTCCAGTCAGTGAGGGGAACTTAAACTTACATGACTATAAACCAATCAGACCGCTCCCAAAGAGATGGTCATTCTTCCCGAGGGTCAGGTGTGGGGTTGCCTGGGGTCACACTGAAAGGCTTGTGGCGGACGTCTATTGGTTGGTTTGCATAAGTAATATAATATAGCTGATATTGCACACAGCGGCTCTAAGCAAAAGAATTGTCCATTATCCCCTGTGGTGGCGCAGTGTGGTTGATCCTGCCCAAAATGTAGGTTAGTGGAGAATGGCAGCTGCGTAGCATGGAGCAGGTCTTTCCTATGGTGCCCCTGCAGAGCTCAGGATGTCAGGCGGTCGGGCTGTAAGCCTGCTTAGTAGGATTAGCCCTGCACGGTGGGTCTGAGCCCCCCCCCCAGGCCCATTAGGGGAAGATTAGACAGGCCTATCTGTGGCCACTGGGAGTAAACACAGACCACTACACCTTCTCCCCCCACCTCCACCCCCCATCCCCTCAGCAGTTGTCCTCCGTCCAAAAGCCGGCTGGTGGAGGGCTCCGAGTTTGTGAACGAAGACGCCAAGGTGGGCCTGGCACCAGGGGTCAACGGGAAGTCCGGGCCCTGGAGCTTTGAGGAGCTCATCGACCTCAACGTCCACAGCAAGGGCCGGCCACTGCTGGAGGCGGAGGCCTGCAACCAGGGCCTGATGGAGCGCGAGGCGGGGGTTCCCGAGGGCCCGCGTGTGGCCTTCGAGGAGAAGACATCCGTCAGCTCCCTGCACCCCAGCCAGCCCATCGAGGCCTTGTCCGGTAAGGGCTGACCACTGCAGTCTGTGTAGCTGCTCGCTCAGTGTGTGTAATGAGGAAGATTACACTAAATTACATTAGATCACATTCAATTACATTAAAGGCATAATCAGTATTCTGAAATAAGGATTTAGTCTTGTCTCAGGACACAGTATCATATTTGATTGTGTCCTGTGCTGAGCACTTACTGACTTTGTTCTCTCTCTCTCTCTCTCTCTCTCTCTCTCTCTCTCTCTCTCTCTTTCTCTCTCGGCCTCTTTTCCACTTCCAGAGATGTGAGGACTGGAGCCTTGTGATATACATACATATTTGTTTATTTTTTTGCACTCTGTGAGTTGTTGTCCAGTTTGAGCTTGAGAGCAGAGAGCTCCCCCCCCCCCCCGACCCAACGCAGAGCTATGCGACGTGACCTTCAGCTCCTCACCTCAGTGGCAAGACAGATGACACAACACAACACAACACAACAGATAAAGAAGAGAAGCGCTTCAGGGAATACCTACATATTCTTCAGTGTGCTCGTCTGCTCCAGCTCTCAGCCTCCTTCCTATATAGACATTTTAGTCCTGTGAGTTTTTGTTGTTTTTTTATTGTTGTTATTGATATTATTAATTAATTGTTATTGTGTTGTTGTTATTTGTGTCATTTTTGTAATTTAGGGGGCTGCAGTAATTTATTCCTCTTCATTTTTTAATTTTATGACCGCCACTTCAATGTTTGTTATTTTTGAGATTTTTGGTTTTGTTTTATTTTTTTTCCTCCCAAAATTCCATAAGCACACGTTGATGTTGATGTGGCTGTGTGTTGGTATGAGGGTGATGAGGGTAGACACAGCTGCCAGATCTCTCGTGACCAAAGAGAAGCAGCCCTTGCTAGTCCATAAGCGCTCGCTGCTTTGGGTGGGGGGGGCGTGGTGCTCAGAACCGGCCTCTGGGCTTGGAGCTTTACCTTCTCATGCGCTGCTCCTCCTGTTCACACGCACGCACACACATGCACACACACCCACACCCACACACACACACGCACACACATCCACACACGCACACGCACACACACACACACAGACATTTAGTCTCAAACTCAAGCCTGGAGCTGAAGAATGCAACCCACATTGGCACCCCTCCTGGAATGTAAGCACGCTAGCAGCTGCGATCACGGCGGGCCTGGGGCTCTTATGAAACTAAAAGATTTCTTGTCGTTTCCCGTCTCCGTTTCTCCTCCCTTCTCCACCCTGCTCAGATTCTGAGCTCTCACTGCCCCTCCCCCCACCGGACACCCCCAGACCCTCACCCCATCCTCCACAACCCCCCCCCCCCCCCCCCACCGGACACCCCCAGACCCTCAGCCCATCCTCCACACAACACCCCCCCCCCCCCCCAGACCCTCACCCCATCCTCCACACAACCCCCCCCCCCCTCCACCAGACAGCCACAGACCCTCACCCCATCCTGCACGCCCCCCCCCCCCCCCCCACCAGACACCCCCAGACCCTCACCCCATCCTGCACGCCCCCCCACGCTATTCCAGCGGTCATTAGCGCCACTCCCGTGGCTGCCCACAAACCTCTGTTTTGATTTTTGTCGGAGGGTGGGGCGTTGCACATAGGTCAGCACATTTCAGAGAGCGTGTCTCTGACAAACGGGACTTACTGTGTTTCATTTCAGCATACATCCATCTAATTGACGTGGTGTTGCTCTTTACATCTGTCTAGGCATCTGCGCCCTCCTTTTGAACTTAACCCAAGGATGCAGGTGTTAACCACATGTGTTGTGATCTGTCCTGTTTAATGAAGTTTATGCATTCTGCCAGTTCATGTGAGAGAAGATGAATGGTGTTTAAGTTCTCGGTTCTTGTTACACAGGTTCTTTAAGTGTACATAAATGCAATGGTTTGATATTCTGTGATGGTTAGATACTCATATCAGTTGCTTTAACATAACACCACCCTAAGACAAGGCTGGAGGCTGTATGAATCCATGTCATTCATGTAATAATCATATTACATCTGTAGTACTCTGAGGATTCACTGTAGCCCTGTGTCTTGCACATGCGGACGTGTGTGTGTGTGCGTGTGTGTGCGCATGTGTGTCTATGGTCCCCCCTCAGGGTTTGCTGTAAGGAGGAATGCACCAGCCCCACAACTGATTTTTTTTTTCTTTAAGTTTTGTTTTACAAGACGTTCCCAGTCCAGAGTTTCTCCTCTGGCTTCTCCAGAGTTCCGTGTTCCAGAACATGCCAGTTCCTACATTCTTTTTTCTCTTCGTTGTTTTCCTCCTTCACTCTATCCATGCTCTTGCACACATATGCATCTATACCTTCGACTCCAGCGCTCTTAAGTTTTAAGATCTCTAATTTGGTTGTTTATAAATATATAAAAATATATATATTTGAATATATATTTCTACATATTTAAGTGTTATGTATATAATCAGTATTAGGCCGGTAAGCCATGTCTGTGTGACTGTGGGAAGGGTAGAGTAGTGTGTAGTCTGTTACTGTATACATACGATACGTTAGTGAGGACCACAGCAGACGCCAGCCCTAAGTGCAGGGAGCCAGCGCTGTTGCAACACTCTAAAGCTTTACATGTTACACAAATGGGTCCTGATCTACTAACATGACCAGGAGTTATCCTGCTACTGTTTGATTTGCAAGAGGCCGTGTGTGTGTGTGTGTGTGAGATTTGGAATAGGCTCTGTGTGTCTGAGGGGAATGAGGATGTAGACAGAAAGTGCTGTTAAGTTTACAGGTTGTGCTGGTTTGCTCTGTAAGGTCTGGGTTAGAAGCCCACACTGACTGGAGTGGTCAAAAGGTCTTTTCAGAATTTGCATGTGTGGAAGTCAGATTGGAGACGGTTGCGTTGGATGCGGATGATTGTGGCCTTGGTGGACTGAGTCACAGCTTCACATGTTAGTTGCCGAGTAAAGGGTAGACGATAGCACAGGGCCATTGGGTGTTTTTTGACCAATCCTGGCGTCCATGTTTAATTTGGTTGTCAGGAAAAGTGAATATCTTGAACTTTCTCGCGCTTTGATTGGTTTGTGCATGACTGTGTTTGGGGACCCTTAATAGTCTGAGCGGAATGTTGCTCATTTGCTTCTGTCATATTTTAATCAATCTCTATCTGTAAATACTAAAGGCTCAAACAGATCAGTACATCAGGGTCCTGTAGGTTATGTTGTGTGTTATTAATGAATACTAAGAATTTCAACTATTTAAAACCGGTTGTGTGTGGGTGTGTGTATGTGTGCGTGTGACCGCTGCTGGTCGTTATTGCTCCACTCATCTTGCGACATGTGACCTGTATAGACCGCTTCAGATCTGCTAGATTCCTTTCGTGCATCTGAATGAAACGAGACGTTTGACGAGGCCTAGACATTTTTGCACTGTGGGTCCATTGCAGGCCTCCAGTGGCCGGAAGCTGGTGGCGTGGAGGAGAACAGTGTTCTGGGTTTTACTGGAGGTGGGAGGAGAAACGAGTGTGCTTGCCTGAGGGGATGGGGATGATGACTGCGTTGGCTGCCGGTCACTCCCTCTCTCTCTCTTGGCCTTTGAGTCCTGTTAGTACCCCTGAGGTGAGAATGCGTTAGCCACCCTAAGTGCCCGAAGTCATGCTGTGGGCTCCTTAGTCCGCCAGTAAAGTCTGTACTGTGTGTGTGTGCGTGTATGTTGGTAGGTATGCTTGAGCTTTACATGAGATCAGCACTACTGATGTCAGACGGTGATAGTGGCGGATGATGAAGAACCTTGTACTCCCTCTATGCTATGAACTTGAATTTAAAGCTAACTGTTCTCCATCTCCTAGTTGTTCCAGCAGTAGGATAGAACAGTGCCTTAGGTTAAAGAGTAGGACCGATTTTTATTTTCATATAATTGCTAAAGCAGCAAGTCACATGTGCTTACCTCGGCCATGACAATCACTCTACCTGACTTGGGCCATGAGGAGAATTCGCTTCTGAAGAGCTGTTCAGGTCTAAATACGGCCCTATCCATAAAAATATATTTGTAAATATATCTAAAGTGTACTGGATAAAACTGTTAAAATAAAGTTTTGCAAGATAAAACTTGAGTGTTTGTGTCTTTTGTGCAAATTAGCTTTATGTAAATAAAAGAAATGAGATGTGAAAGCTTTAGGTAGATTTTATTGAACTCCGTGAAACACAATGTATTTTGTTTTTCTTAGCATTTCTCATGTTGTGTGAGTAATGGTGAATCCCTGTTCATCAGATGGAAGCCACACTGCAGCATTTATCATATCCCACACTCAAAAGACAAGTCCACTCCAGAAGCATTAATACATGTTTGGCATACAGAAGTGTATATGTGAGCCTAGCATCTATACTTTGACTGCGTTACTTAAATCTTCCATTGAACCTCTTCTCAAATATGACAAAAAGGTTTCAGAGCTTAAGCAAAGCCTCTAAAAGCACTGACTTATTGTAGGTCTAAAAGCATATTGCTTCTGTTCATTAATTGAAAAACAAAAAAACATTATTTTAATGGCCATCAGATCTTTCTGATGCTGGTTTCGAAGTTTAAAATGCAGATATACATGTTGCGTTGAGATGACCCTTAAGTTCATTCATCTCCCAGTTGAATCTGCGTAGTACATCTTATTGCTACTTATTCCATTTTGTCGCCCATTGATTTTGCACTGCAGCTTAAACATAAAGATGCTTTAGATTACAAGTGTTAACTCCTCTATTTCATCACTCTGCTGAATCCCATCTGACTGGACCTTTGATATCCCACTGGTACTTCACAGCTTCTTGGCGCAGTCAGGGCAGTAGATGTCCTCTCCATTGAGCACAAAGCGCTTATTGGCCAGAGACAGGGAGCACTTCTTGCAGTTGAAGCAATATTCATGCCAAGAGTGGCCCTCGTAGTTCACCACATTGGTGCCCCTGCCAAATCCTGAAGAAGACGAAGAATTATTTTTTTCAGGTGAACACATTTAGAGACTGACAAGCCATGCTGCCTGTGAGTCTACATCTTCTGTAGGCTTCAGACCCTGATGCTCCAAACACATGTATCATGTATTGGTCTTTTTAATCAACAATATTTGGAGGCATTATATATATATACTGCTCAAAAAAATTAAGGGAACACTTCAATAATACACTGGATCGTTACTCTGACACTGGACAAGCACAAGTAAAACTTTTGAGGCTAGTGTTTTATTTTGCAAGAACTGTCAGACATTCTGTGAATGTAGTTTGAGAATGGAGAAAAAGGGGGAAGGTTTCAAAAATGTGTTTTAACAATTGTGGAAATCTGTAAGTGTTCCCTTCATTTTTTTGAGCAGTGTATATTATGTTATGTATATATTATATTATATGTAGTACCTGTAATAGGATTCTGGCATCTATTGCACTTCTTGGCCACAGAGGTCTTGTAGCAGTCCACGCAGTAGACCGCATCCTCATGGGAGGTGAAGGAGGCTCCCGCTAGAGCCTTCTTGCAGGTGCGGCACACAAAGCACTCGGCATGCCAGGGCTGGTTCTGGTAGCTGATCCCACCAGAGGTGATGGCCTAGGGGGAACAGGGGTTGCAATACCACAAAGTCTTTAGCCTAAGAAGGGCTGGTTAAGGCACATGTATGCTAGCTTTAGAGTCTGTGCGTGTGTGTATGTGTTTCTTTTAGATGTTTTGGGGCTTTTCTAGCCTTAATTAGTAGAGCAGTGAAGAGTAGAGGGTAAATTATTGGGAGAGAGATGACCTCAGGCCACACTTGAGTCTGTGTCCTCCTGGACCCTGGGCCTGTGTGAGGTGTAGGATACTGTTGCTGGCTCCACAGCTCCTCCATGTGTTTGTTTTACAGTTTTTGAGAAGTTACCTGCTTGCAGCCAAAACAGTGCTTGGCAAACTTCTTCTCATGGCAAGGGGCACAATAGATGTCGTCGCCCTTGTTCAGGAAGCTATTCGAGCCAATTGGCTTCTTGCACTCGAAGCAGGTGAAGCACTCCTCATGCCACACTTTGTTCTTGTACTCCACATTCTGGGTGCCTTTAAAAAGAGAACACCAAGAGCCAAGAATGATCTAACTGGGACATTTAACTGGAGATGCAGATCTGGGAAAGATAGTAGGCTACACTTCAAGGACAGTCCCTTTGTTTTCTACAGTATGTGGCTGTTCATACTTGTAAGCAAGTAGAGTTAATGATGAAAACTGACTGCAAGTCACATCAGAGGACATGCCGGTCCCCTGTTGACTGAATGAGCTGTACAGACCTGGCATAACGACCTTGTAACAGGCCTGGCACCGAGCACCTTCTTCACGGGAGTTGCACTTGCCACACATGATCTTGCCATCATCCCGAGCACAGAAGGGCTCATTTGCCAGGGGCTTGTAGCACTTGGCACAGCGGAAGCAGTCCTCATGCCAGTGACGGTTCTTGTGATTCAACTCCTAGGGGAGGTGAGGAGAAGAACAGTGAGACAGCACAGCTAGATGACTGGTGTTAACAGAGAGGAAATGAAGGTCCTAACAGAGGTGACCTCCCACCTTGGCATCTGCACCAATGGGGCGGCGGCATTCGGCACAGGAGTTGGCACAGAGCTTGTCGAAACAGCGCACGCAGACATGCTTGCTGTCCTTGTTGACGTACTTCTTCCCCTGCAAGTTGTCACGGCAGTAGAAACAGTCAAAGCGGTCAGTCATCGTAGCACTGAGATAGTGACGCGGCCCTGTAGGAATAGACAGACATGGAAACAGTTCAGCATGAAGAAGTTATTATTCCAACTGCAAAGCACCACAGGATCGTTCAGTTTGATAGATGTGGAATGGGTACACCAATCAGTTTGATGGATGTGGAATGGGTACACCAATCAGTTTGATGGATGTGGAATGGGTACACCTATCTGGCAAATGAGCTGAGGTCCTATTAAGTAATATTCATATTCTATGACTTGGTTTAAAGAGAATGAAGTTGACATCCAATGAGGTGTTCCCACAACACCCACAAGGGGGCACTATAGTCTCAAATTTTCCTTTTGGTGGGGCTCCATCTATTGCTGCTGATCCATCTATTTGTGTGTAGTATGTAACCTAAAGGCAAGACAAAAGTTTAAGGGGCTTTTCAAATATAGAGTATGTATCACAGGCCACACTCTTAGTGTTATTCTCGCCTACACGGTAATCAAACCCACACACTGAGAAGCTCTCATAGAAGATAATGGCTACAGTGAAAGAGTTGTAGGACACTGTTGAGTTTGTAACGCTAATACAGACCCCCTAAAGCTGTTCCCCCCAGCAGGGCTAAATCAGGAGCCTGTCTGTGACTCAACTCAACTCCGCTCTTTGAAGAGCTCCCCTGGGGCCGTGCAGATTGGCCACTTTTTATCCCTCACGGCAGCAGCCCCTGCTCACGGCACGGTAAGCAAACGCAGCCTAGCAACGGCATGCCAAACAACTTAGGGAAGTGTGTGTGTGTGTGTGAAAAGGCGTCTGTTCAGATGCGGGCCGCCGTTGTATGAAGTCATGTCATGGCCAGCCAGCATGGAGGCGTTTCACAGCTTATGTGTGTTGCCACATTTTTAGAAAGATGGGGACAAGTCGTCCCATCCCGTTGTTTTGTTTTAATCTGGCTCTGTCCTCCCTGATGGCCACCTATCACTGGCCATCATGTAAACACAGCTCCCTGGGGCTGCCCGCTGTTCCACTCTTTAACATTCCACAGCTTCCATCTGAAGAGCCAGCGAGAGAGGTGGACCGGCCGGCCAGCCAGAAAACCAGGGAAGCTGCTCCCAGGGGGAAAAAAAATGGTGGACAGCCAGAGTCACGGCCAAGGTCACATAGACAGTGTCAGTGTGCAAAATGAGTTTGGGTTTGGGGTATCAGATGGATGTATTCTCATGGAATAGCATGCCGCTTAAAGAGCACAGCCCAACATTCTGGGCCACTTTCCCAGACGGGGATTAGGCCTGATGCTGATATGTATCGGTCTGCAAATCTAGAGTGTCCATTCAGTTTGGAAATTTCAGGAAACCTGGCCCAGGAAATGGGTCCTTGAGGGCCTGTTGAGTTCGGTGCCCTGCTGGGTCTGGAGTGGAGCTCCTTTTTTGTCATTCCAGTCCTCATAGTCAGAGGCTCAATCCAACATCAGCAGACCTCTGACTCACTGCGCTAGGTAGGACGTGTGTGTATAATTTGTCACTGACCTTTACAGCATGACAGAATGCTGCGTGTCTCTCCTAATCCATTGCGTCCAACAAGACTCAAATGAATGTGGAGTGACAGTGGAATGACATTTATCTCCGGTTACCATGGGGATGTTTGTTTAAACAACTGGCTGCTATTTTGGTCAGTCATTTATCAGGAGACCGCCTCAATGGCTTGTCCTCAGGCCGCTGCTGTGTGTGTGTGTGTGTGTGTGTGTGTGTGTGTGTGTGTGTGTGTGTGTGTGTGTGTGTGTTTGTTTGTGTGTTTGTGTGTGTGTGTGTGTGTGTGTGTGTGTGTGTGTGTGTGTGTGTGTGTGTGTGTGTGTGTGTGTGTGTGTGTGTGTGGAGGCTCACAGTAGCATCTTACAAAGGAGCTCTCAGGTGAGCTCCAGGGATCCACAGCACTACGCTATAAGAAAGGGACAAATCCAAGACATCTCCTGCAGATTAGATCTGCGTCCAACTGGTGTTGCTCTGGATGTTTTGTTACTATTCCCAGTAGGGTTGTGTTGATGAACATAAAAGTGAAACATATCAAGTGAAATCAATAAATAGATAAAGGCCTAGTGCACCCAAGCGGACAGCATGGATATGATGTTTGTTCTTTTAACAATAAAACCCATCATACTCAACCCTTTTTCTGTAGCACCCCTAACTTGGGCAACTACCAGTTGCTCCTATACCAACTGTCCACAATATAGGGGGCCATTCCTCTGACCTGACCGCTGTGGCTCCCCCACTAAGCCTCTGGAGGTAGGCTCCGTCCACAGCTGCTCCTCTCTAATACCACTGGCATGTGCCTTCAGCCTGGTCAGAGCAGAGGGCAGGAGTGTACCATTCTGTCCCCTGAAGGGAGGTCCAGGCATTTCGAAAAGGTCAGTGAGGGATTGAACAGAACTGTGAGGTGGCAAGGTGCCAGGGCAGAGTGAATGAAAGCGTGTCTGACAGGAATAATCCCACCTCAGGCCAACAGGAGTGACATTAGGGGAGAGAAAGAGGATTTGTCCAAATCAGAAAGAAAGGGAGCTACAAGGGGCAAACATCGTCAGGTCTCAGTGCCCATACGGACCCAGGTTGGATTCCGACCTTCGCTCATTTCCCCATGCCGCCCTATCTCTCTCTCCCACTCACTTCCTGTCTCTTAACACTGTCCTATCTACATAATGGCACACGTCTGAAAAATATACTTACATGTCCAAAATGATGTAATATAGAATATACCAGGAATATGACATTAGTTTTGAGCAGCCTTGTGGATGGTTTATCCCATCTTTACCAAACCAAGTCAAATAGCCCTAATGTTTTATCTTTGACCTGACAAGTAGACATCCAATATTCAGTTCAGATCTCCAACTCAGGACAGTAAGCAGCTCTATTCCCTGTTCCAAGAGAGAACAATACAGCAGAACAAGTTCCCTTTGCCCTGAAAACCTACACGTTACCTCAGACACCTGATGGTCTCCTACAATCAGCAGAACAGCATCTTTACCTGAGTGTCTGAAGAACGTCATGGTTAAGTCCAGGAAAGAGCGCTGAGGCAGACGGTGATGGAGAGAGACGAGACGCTATCCACAAAGTGACATGCACTCCGCGATGCTCCGGACACCCATATATACCCCTCAACCCCATGTCCTGCCCCTGATGCCCCAACAGGCTGACCAAGAACTGCCCATGCCATTTTAGGGGGTGTGTGGTCCCTAGAGTATTGGGAGGCAGGGTGGACAACCAGGGGATGAGTGGATGAAGTGGGATGGAATTCCGCTGGTGTGACATCAAAGGCGAAAAGAGAGTGAATTGAAAAGGCTGGAATGAAGATGGAGACCCAGAGGGGATCAGCTTCCTCTGGCACTCGCGCGTGCACACGGCTGAGAGGCAGCTCTGCCATTACACTGCACCAGAACCACAGGGAGGCTGGTCCACAACGACTGCTAAACAGCACGTAGTCATAACACAGTCCGTCCAGTTTATAAATCCTCCCACAGACTCACCATCACAAATGTTTGTTCAGCACTAATTACTCTTCTAGGGAATTGATCTTTGACTGTTTACATCAGCATACTATAAAGTGTGTCATGGATGTACCACAGTGCTCCATACTGTAGATAAACATCAATCAATGATATTACTGTCACCCAGCCAGACAGTCTAGATCTGCAGATTGTTAAGTGAGCATGGCCTGCAGGGACCAGAGACCAGACTGAGTTTGTCTGCCTGTTATCCAAAATGAAATGACTGTTCCACAGCACTTTTTGAGGTGTACAGTATAATATGTGTAGGTCCCTCAAGGGACTTCTTTTGTCTGCCTCAATGTTCCTGTCCTACACATGACTTTTCCTAAATCAGCCACAGGGGACGGCAGCAGAGCCCTGCAGCGCAGCTCAAACACATCAGCTCAGCGGAGACGGCTCAGCCATCTCCTGGTGCTCTCCAGGAATTTCTCCGCTCCTTCGCCTCAGGGTCTCCCAAACTCCACCAGCTGTGGCGTAGCGGCCTGATGGAGATCTCCAGGACATCGCTTAGCTCTCCTTCATCCGCCACCCCGTGGTGATACTCATCAGAGATCTGTTCTGCTGAGAAATCACCTGCTTTCCTCATCTAGACGCTGGCGATGTATGAAGTGCTAACAGAAAATGTGTTCACTGGCCCTAAGAGTGAGGCTTTGTTCATGTTTTAATGTTATGAAATGCTTTCATTTCTCATCTTTCTCAACTGTTTTCAGCATATGGTTAGACTTTGTCTTGAATGAACCATTGTAAGTTCTCCAAATAAAATGTAAGTGCTTAGAAACTGAAGGCCACAAGTGATCTATTTTTACCCCTCATGCACCAACTTTTCTATTGTGGTGGGCTGTTTGAATTTCCATTCTCGTTCAGATTTATGCTGGTATCTCATTTCTCATTTAAAAAACACCAGGTTTATGGGGTTGTTTTCTGGCGAACTGGTGATGTGTGTCGAAAACTATGCCTGCCGTGATTCATGCCAAAGTTCTGCTTGTTGCACACAAATCGGTTTGAGATTAAGCCGGAAAGAAAAGAGCAGAGGAGAAAAAAGCGCCACCACCTCATTTCTCAATGCTGAACACCCCTCCCAGGCAGCGCTTGACCCTGGGTGAAAATACTTCCATAAAGGGAGTGAGGCGCAACGCTGTCTGTGCTTGTGAAACCACACGCTTCTGGGATGGAGTTGATTGTGAAGCACTAGCCCCTCTGTATACAACACCTAAATGTACTGTGACCTCCCGACAGCAGGAAAAGGACTCGGGACACTAAATGTACCATCCTGTCTGTAATCCACCAGTTGTTTTTCATATACTGTACTCATAGAGAGAAGCTAGATTAGTATCGTAAACAGGGCTGGCCTTAAAGCTTGTAATTACTGACCTGAGTAAACAGCCGTCATGGCTGTTCATCGGGACTAATGAGTTTTCCATGTACACAGTCTCCATTTTATGAAGTCCACAGCCTGGGGAACAATGCTGCATGATGTTGTTTATGTCAGGCATTTGGTTAGAATGGCCAGTTTCGTCTCTGCTTCATTACAGAGGGCTAAGCATCTGTCAGTGGTATAATTTGTGACTCAATTATACTAATCCCACTGTGAGGTTGAAATCAGCAGACAGGCGCCATGGCCACCATGCCTTCTGGAGGACGCCTCTATAGGAGGCCGAGTCCAGTCCTGTATGCGCCGGACCAGCGCACTCTCTCCCTCATCCCACCCCACCCCAAGTCAGACCTCTACATTCTCCTGGAATGCTTTCATCCACTCTGGCATGCCTGCACCTCTCCTCTTCCCACTATACGTCTTCTGCTGTTCTCTCTTCGGTCAGCAGATGCTGGGATGACCTAAGCAGCCTGGGGATTGTGTCCCTCGCTGCCTGGAGCCGTCTACAAACAACTGATGAATTGTGTGTCTGAGATGTAACTGCTGGAACCTGTCAGAATGCAGGAAACAAGCACCCAAGATGAAGCAGTCGACTTGTCCCTTAAACTCTTGTAGCGTTAAAACACAAGCTCCTTCAACAGTTGGTGGTGAAACGTCCAACTGTCACAGTTTGTCAACGGTGTGCATGTCAAAACAATATTGCTGTCCCTGTGCTTTGTTGACATTTATAGGATTGATTCATTGGCTGTGTTTCTGTTTCTGTTGTGTTGTGCTAGACTGGCTGGCCTGATGGACAATATAGGTGGAATGCAGGCCCTTTTGGCCCACCTGCTGTCCCTCAGGCCTGGGCTCTTATGGACGCCTGAAATAGCCACGCTTACTCATCGTGACAGCATCTGCACACACACAGCCCCTCTTATCTGGCCCCTCCAGCACAGCCGATAGAGTGAGAGAGGGAGAGAGACAGAGAGAGAGAGAGAGAGGTTGATGAGGAGCAGACCAGGCTATAAGTCTCACATGGCCAATCACATACTGAGGGGTAACATCTGGGCTACAGTCGCAAGGATTATGGAGATGATGGATGTCCACTGAAGCAAGAATTTATACTCTCCAAATATGCGGTCTCAAATGGGTTTTTCTCCCAGAGACCCACTGGAGCTGAGATACGTGCCCTTTCAAACGATCCTCACAAATGGATCAGCTATTTCCAACAGGGCCCACTTATCAAAAGCTTGGAACGGGTTGAGGAACCAAACCAAATGAAAGGAGCAAAACAGCTCTGAGTTGAGCGGGTGGGTCCCAGCGCTTTCCCACGTCTCCCTGTGGCCTGGTGCTGGAGCACTGCGGCGGCGTGCTGTCCCACTGCTGGGTGTGGCTGAGCAGCTTAACGCTCACTGAGACACTTTTATTGTACATTTGCAAACTGCCGTGTCTTAATCCTCATACTGAAGTCAGGTCACACAGCTGGTGCTGCCAACAGAGGATAAACAGTGACGACTAGATTGTGATTTTACAACTGATCCGTGACCAGTTTTTTGTTTACTTGACTCTTTCCTCAGTTGGTTGGTGGTTTTATAATGATATAGGCTAGTTAAAGAGTTTCCAGAGCGTGACGAGTGAATGACGAGCAGCCAGTGGAGGATTCCAAGCTGGGGCTGGAGAGGTGCAGAGAGGTGCAGCATCCCCCTGCTCTCCGTAACCTGTGATGGGAGTGGAGGAGTGGGCGAGCAGGGCAGAGGTGATGGTGATGTCTGTCCAGAGGAATGTGAAGGCTGGGGGAGAACGGACAAAGAGGTGCGGAAGGAAGCCTGGCGCACCTTTTCCAAGCCACACAGGAACAGGATCTCTTCTTTATTACTGGAAAGTACAGGCTGCCCCATCTCCACCATCAGCACTTTTGCTTTGTGTGCAGCTGCTGTTCACAGTCACCCTGTGATTGAGCTCATATGGCCAGTGTGTGGGGGGAACAAAGCTGTGGTCTCTGTTGCAGTGACATCATAGCATAAGCAACATCCAAAGCAATGTGGTTAAAATGTGTTACGAGCTCTTGCAGGTCTCAGATGGGAGCCTCAGAGGCAGGGGATGCTGAGAACAAGCCTAAATTGGGTAAAAAAAAGTTGCAACCACAAGAAAACACCATTAGTCTGTCCATATGGTTGACATTTAAAGTGTGGTTCAGTAATCAGATGATTGTATCATTCGCCGTTCATGGATGATGCTCTTTTACAAAGATGACCTCGTCTTATCTTTCAGAGGGGCTATTAGTGCAGGAGTGACTCAACAAGTAGATCTCTGTCTCCAATATAACCTTCTAATGTAGCGACACCTCTGAAGATGGTGCTGACAGTCTGTCATCATTCTGTATGAGCAACATCCTCGGACACTTACTGACCGGCTGTAAGGGCCTCCTGCACTGACCTGTAGGTGAGGTCCCATTTATCCGTACACAACTAAGCCTCCTGCTCTCACTTGGAGCTGAGCTGATCACAGGGATGTCAATGCATTTGGCACGTGTCCAGCAGATACACAAACATACTGCCCCCCCCCTCCTCTCCTTTTTGTTGAAGGGCAGCTAAAGGTCTTACCAGTGGTCTCACCAAAAGAGGGATTAAGTGCTTCCCCTCACTTACTGCCCTTTATCACAATGACATGGACACATGCACACACACACAAAGATAGCCACCTAAACTTTGGGCCAGGAACCACAACAGTCTGCATGAGTCAGAGTTCTGTGACATTCTGTCATTGGAGCAGCATCCTCCATCTGTCACCAGCAGACCACTGTCACCAAACTACATTTATCAAGTTAGGAACAATGCACCAATCTTTGTCACCAGATGTTGCCATAGAGAAAGTCCATAATGATTGACTGACAGGACATCTTCACTGGCAAGTCCCCAGTTTCTCCTAATTCCATTGCAAAGACCCATCAGAGTTCATAAGATGGGTTAGTCTAGTGTTCGGAACAAGAGTTTGGCTTTCAACTGCACAAGACTTTCTGGGTGGCTCTGGCAGCACAAGAGCAAACACAAACGGAGCAAAAAGTTGACCTGAGCTGGGCGACTAAGAGACTGAAGTTTGTATATCTGAGTGAGTAAGAGAGAGAGAGAGAGAGAGAGAGAGAGAGAGAGAGAGAGAGAGAGAGAGAGAGAAAGGGGGAGTGTGTGTGTTACGCTGTACTCTGCCTCCACAGTTGGGAATGCTAAAGTCCACCCATAGCTCTACATTACCTAATTAGGACCTGCAAGAGTGTGCTCTACAGCTCCCTCTAGTGGGAGACTAGAGAATCAAGTTGTCAGTCAGGGAGGCAGGCTGCTGAAAAGGGGATGTGTCTGAACAGGGTTCTCATCCCACTATTCTTTCCCATTCTCCAGACACAACTTTGTTTCACATGAATTGCCCTCTCTGAGTCTGTAAAAAAGGCTAGCAGTCGTTAGACACAGTTACAGTCCCAAATATCTCACTGTCTGTCCATGCCCTGGCCAACAAGCTGTCTGTTCAAACCTCACATGCACAGCTCTGGAGCTCTGCATTAGCACACTGGACATGTTTCTGTCTGCCAGATGAAAAGCTGAAATAAGAGACTAGAGACACATGTCACCTGGACATGACCGTTCTGGTCAGTTAGAGGGGAAAACAAACATTAGAGTTGAATATGACAAAACAAACATTAGAGTTGCATATGAGAAAATAAACATTAGAGTTGCATATGATAAATGGGAGCTGAAGCCAGCACACCCATCATTAATACTCTTGCCAAGAAAGATGATGTCACACCAACAGGGAGCTCCTGCAGTTTCTGCTGCCGATTTACAGGTGTAGGTGAGCGTTGCTAAGGAAAGATGATGTCATGCATCTGGCTGAATACACAATAGAAGGCTATGTAGAACTTAATGTGTTTCAAATGTTTTAGAGCCCAACCTTAAATGACCCCATTATTAGCTAAAAGGTGAGCTATCTCTCCAATAGAAAATAGCCTGATGCTTAAACAAATGTTACCCAACGAAAAACTTTCTCCACCAAAAGTGATAAAAACCATGTAGCCTATAGGCCTACTCACCCACAGGTATTCCATTAAAATGAAGGCATTGTTCTAAAAAGTCCTCTTTATTATTTTTCTATGTAGGCTACTTCCCACAAGCTTCTCAATGGCAGGCTATTTTAAAGTTTACTTGAAGCAAATAATAATAATTTTTTTTTAAAAAAAACAGGACGGGCAGAATAAACAGCTACATCTCTTTGTTATGGTCACTTTTGTAAAGTTTTAAAGCTGAATTTATGTTTAAACATTGAGGTCAGTATTCACATAAAACAGGTGGCCCTAAACTTGTCAGTATATGCTTCCCAAAGGTCAGAAATCGAAACCATTTTATGACAAAGTGTTTTGTGACTGATATGTTGTTCTCTGTTTGGAGCAAATTCTAGTAGCCTACTTAGCCTACTCCACCGTTAATAATTTTAGAAGAAGACAAAAACCATTAATTTAAAACAATTTTGACATACAACAGAGCAATATCATGTGTTAAGAGTTTGGTGATCAAACGTTTTGATTGACAACACAAAAAAAGAATATAGCCTACTATATTGCCAGATATAATATTTTTTTGTTATAAGGGGATGACATTGTCTCGCTCCCTAATCTTCAAAGCTGCTGTTGGTTAAGGAACTTACCGATTGGAAACTGTGTTAATGGTAGGTGCCTCCGTTCTCCCTGCACTGGTGCGTGCGCCGGTTTTGTCCGCTGAAAAATAATCTGACCGTTGTCTGCACTTTAAAAGTCTGCTCGAGTGAGAGAGAGGGAGGAAAACTCCAGGACGTGATCCAACCCCGTTACGTTCATATCAACAATGACTTCAAACAGGAATTTACTAGTCTGGGCTGTGCTTAGGGTAGCCTATGTGACCAAATTTAAACTTCGTTTTTTTCATTATAAATCCAGGGCTCACGTTAACCATACTATGAAAAGACCACGAGGCTTTTAATATCATTAATTACCCAACATATCCAACCACACTGAACTTTTCACAGACAGCAACAAGAAATAAAAAAGGAATATGAAAAGGCCCAAGTAGCCTAGAATTAATAATAATAGTAGACTTGACTTCATTATTAAAAGTGAAGTCATATATCTGACGGTATCGAATTATGGTGGTGACCTTGTAAGTGTGCTGGGGCTCGGTAGGGCTTGTGCTAGGGCTCAGTGGTCTTTAGGAATCCTCTCAAGGTTGTTGTGAAAGGTTTGTTGTGGAAATTCCCCCTTAAATAAAACAGGTGAAGCATGAAGCATCATCTTCTTCATGTTCAACTCACAAAGTTAACCACAAAGTTAGTTTCACACACAAGATTATTGACATCTAACATTGACATAATCTCTGAGAGTAATCTAAGAAACAATAGAGAAGAGCCTATACCAACAATCATTATATACTATTATGATATACACGTCGCCCATACATGATTAAATATTGCTCAGTGATCTTGGACATATACTCCCTGACCTAAACTATGGCCTACTTAAGAGGAGAGGACCGAAGAAGGCATCTGGGAGAGCCAAAGGAATGGAAATGTACTAAGGAATATAACTCACTAGTATGCATTCACATCAAAAATCAAATCAACATTCATTTAATCTATTTTGTATGCTGCTCAAAAAAATTAAGGGAACACTTCAATCATACACTGGATCGGTACTCTGACACTGTTTGGTTCTGAGCATAAGTAAATCTTTTGAGGCGAGTTTTTTATTTTGCAAGAACTGTCAGACATTCTGTGAATGTAGTTTGAGAATGTAGAAAAGGGTGGAAGGTTTCAAAAAATGTGCTTTAACAATTGTGGAAAACTGTAAGTGTTCCCTTAATTTTTATGAGCAGTGTATTTCATATCACACCTAGAATATTATTGTTTTATTTGTGTCCACACATGCATGAATTTATAATATACCGTATAAACCAATATACAGGGTTGGGTAGTAATGGAGTACACATAATCTGGATTACGTAATCAGATTACAAAAATCAAGTAACTATAATCTGCCCAGATTACAATAAAAAAAAATGTGCAATCAGATTATAGTTACATTGTTGAGGATTATTTGATTAGATTTTATCATGCAAACAATGCAACTTTTTTATGATAGTCTAACTAATGTTTTAATTTGACAAGCAGCCCATTCGTTTGTCCACTATATGTCACTATCATCCAATTGCCTGTGTAGTTTCTTGACAAGAAAAAGGTTCAAATCAAAACCCAAGATGAGCCGTCGACGTCGACGATAGACCTGTTCGGGGAAAAAAAAGTGTTTAGTAGCCTATATGCAACAACGCATCTGAATTAAAGACCGTGGATAATAAGAATGTGTATGTCGTGTGCAAGTTGTGTAAAAAGTAATCCTAAAGTAATCAAATTACATGTTTTGGGTAGGCTAGTCCTATTGATTATGTTACTGAATACAAAAATTGTAGGCCTAATCTGTAGTCAGTAGCCTATGGATTACATTTCAAAGTAATCTGACCGAACTCTGCTTATATATACAATTAAGAACAAAATGATTCATACCCCTGGCAAATATTGATGTTTGTAATGTTAATTTTCTCTTGACCAATATGTTTGTTCTGACTGAAAATGACACTGCCACATGCCAAAAGGTTGTAAGACAATGTGGTAGAAACATGGAATCAAAAAAATAATTTTTAGCATTTTTTATGAAAATGGCAAGTCCAAAATTCTTCATCCCCTTTTTAAATAATCAATGGAAACATCTTTATTTGCATTAACAAGTCTCAAAATGGTTCTTATAATATCTACCAAGCCTCTCCAAGTCTCCACAATGATTCTAGACCACACCTTTTTAACAGCAATCCGGGTTTTCACTCAGGAACGATTATTTGCCATCACTCTGGCCTTGTGCTCACTTTTTTGACAGATTGAGGTCTGGACTCTGGCTGGGCCACTCTCAAATGTTGATATTGTTCTCAGTTAACCATTTTTTTTGCCTTGTTTGGCTGTATGTTTTGGATTATTGTGTGGTTTAATGGTCCAATAATGCCCATTGGGGCAGGTCTCTTGGCACACTGCCTGATCTTTTCCTCCAGAATTATGTTATCTAATTAAGTTATGTTATCTGTTCTCAAACCTAGGTTAAAAGCTTTAGAGTTGTTGAGCATCTGCTAAATGATTAAATGTAGACTTCCAGCAATAGTCATCATCAAGTCATAAGTGACGTCAGTAAAGAGGCATTTTTCAGAACCACAATTCAAATTAAATGGAGCAATGTGCTTTCAAAAAAGACCTCAGTGAAGGCTGACACCTGTAACTCAATTATCAAGTGTTTGCTTAATGTGCAGAACCATGTAAGATTAACTTTTTGAAAAGCCATGTTTTAAACAAACAGCTTGTTCTTATTTTGTGACCGTCATCCCCAAATGGTGATATCATGTAGCTGACATGGTTAGAAATAAAGGCTCATTTTGCCATGATGGAGTCAGAGTCCATTGAGTTTTATGGGTGTCTGGGTTTCCAGCATCAGGCAGGAAATATGCAAGGGGAACACGGTCCCCACTTTATTGCCATGACGGGGGGGTTGGCAGCCCTGCAGTGGCACACTGATGCATTCACTCTCTCGCACTCACCAAGGCAGACAAGGAGCAGATCCCAAACACTCCGCTCAGCAGTTACTCAAGTCCTGCTGCAAGAGGATCTCCATTTCGTCTCAGTAAACAAGCTCCATGTCTCACGGCAGATTACTGTAAACACATCTGGGGATTTTGACACGGCACTCCATGGAGGAGCAGGGCCATTTATCTCATCATGTTATCTAACACTGGAATGGCAGCAGGGGAAGTGGTCGAATAGTTCTAAAATCGCTCAAATCTGACTTTTTACCCATAGATGGGTGAACCCTTATGGGACTTGCGGATACATTTTCATAACCCATGCTTCAGGCAAAAACCTGTGACTTACCTCGCTATATATGATGCACCAATGGTGGAAGAGTTTGTGAATCAGCATGTGGTTGTGGGGAAGTTCAAGTGACCTCAAATGATTGTGTAGCAGAGCAGCATAAATAAAGTTGGACGGGCTGTTAACACCCTCATGAAAGGATTGAATTGTGGAGATGACAGAATTAACACCATTTAAGGGCTTCTACATAACTAGAGCCCACAGAAAACCAAACCCTGCTCTCGACATTTGTAATGGTCCATCTAGTGGGCGACACTTTCCCAAACCACAAGATGCGGAGATGTTAAGGGATAGCATGGGAGGCTCAGAGTTGTCCACTCTGAACAGGTCAAAGGATCCTCTGGCCTGGCTTGGATTCCACAGTTTGCATTCCAAACGTAGCTTAATAGAAGGGGCTGACTAGCTGATAAAGCCCTATGTAATGCTCACTGAGACACAGACACACTCAGTTAGGTATGAAAGGAGGAGCTGAATCACTATACGAACACAGTGGGGTGGAGCTCAGAGAAAGTGTCTGAAGTGGGAGGAGAACAAGTTGGAAGGGGCCGTAAGTCCAGAACTCTTCCTTCTGCTGTTTTGGTAAGCATGCATTCTTGAGTAGACTTCTGACCATATTAGGCACATGGCAATTGGATTGTTCTTCCTTGCCTCAGCCCCGACAAGATCTCAGAGGTATGGCTTACAAACGACTTGAGAATAATGACCCTCACTTGATAGGCAGACCATTTCCGTAGTCAAGGGAAAAAATCAGTCGCTTCAATCAGAGAGAATGAAGTCCATACCTTGACACTTTGGCTGACCTGGAGAATTGCTGGACACAGACTACCCAAAAGTTGCAAGCATGTGTCATAACCCAATCTAAAGTAGAAAAGTTATGTTTTGTTATATATATATATATATATATATATATATATATGATTATCAGTAGTTTCTCTCGGATTCCCCTGAAATATGCTTTTGTATGTGCAGTTTATATTTCTATTTATTGTATTTGGAAAATGATTAGGATAGATTTAGATCATCCTCAATATATACCATAAGGCCAGGGTCATCAAATCACAATCCTAACTGAGGGGTTGTGATAATGCTTTTTAGTGGGTCTGGGAAGGTGGAGGATGTTAAGACCTCTGAGTTCTAGTGGATGTGGGAAGGTGGAGGATGTTAAGACCTCTGGGTTCTAGTGGATGTGGGAAGGTGGAGGATGTTAAGACCTCTGAGTTCTAGTGGATGTGGGAAGGTGGATGATGTTAAGACCTCTGCCTGCTTCTCACTGGATGGGCCTGTACACCAAAACTCTGTCTGAGGAGGACAAAATCAACTCTCTACAGCAACAGCTGAATGAAGGGATGAGTAGAACACATCTCTTCCATCAGTGTGACTGATGAGCTTCTGGAAAAGAACTGCTGAACAGAGGAAAAACAGAGGATAGAAACCTGGGTGAGGTACAACCAATAAGTGTAAAGCACACTGCTTTCTACAGTCACAATCAGTCTCACAAACACATGCAGGACATAAGTCTTGTGTTTCTCTCAAGCCAGCTCCAGGGAGACCAAGACCTCCACCTCACATGTCCTGAATCAGTGGCGTGCTACATGCTAAACTAGGACCAGACATGATGTCACAAGACACAAATCAAGAACAGACACCACCATTTTGTTTTGTTTTTTAAACGAAAGCACAGGCTTTTTGTTTATTGACCACTGCACACACATGAACAGATGAGAGTAGTTACTGTACATCCATGTAAACAGTCAAGTACCTTCAACACAGGGGGACGGAGCCCATACAGAGTGTGAGGGAACACACAGTTACGTACTGGTTACAACACCGAGTCGTACAGTCTCACCGCACATCCACTTTTTAATCTTCTCCTCAGGCTACTTTGGACCTGTCGCTTGGCCAATTATAAATGTCACCCTCTAAGAACAACAAAAAACAATGAAAGGAAAAAAAAAAACAATTGCAACAACAAAAGAGGAGGAGCACAGCGTGTAGCCTCAACGGTCAGCTAGACAGGATCAGGTTTCACATTTATTCTCATTTTTTTTATGTTAATAATGGATATGCGCTGGTCGGAATGTTCCGGGCTCTAAAGCAGACTTAAGCTGTGCCTGTGGAAGAGGATGGAGCAGACCCGAGCCCCAGACCACTGGGAGGGAAAGCCATCCTCCTCCTCCTCCTCCTCCTCCTCCTCCTAATTGATTGTGGTTGAGAGAGACCAGGCTGAGGGACCAACTAAAAGGGTTTAGCCTGAGTAGAAATCAATTAGCTCTCCATTGTGGCCCTTGTGGGCATAAAATCAAACAATTCTATTCTTTCCATGATTTCTATGGTAGTACAATAATATACATATCTTAAAATACATTAAACATACAGAAGAATCATAATCTATATGAAAGTCCACAATCAAGCAAGGATCTTTTTTGTCAGTACTCAACTCCTTACTTAATACAGTGTTGTGACATCTTAGCTGCAACCTATTTCTGAAACCTGTGCATCTCTGAAACAGTTTTGTGTCATTTTGTACAGTGTGTACATGACACTGCTGCCATTCAGTTATCAGATCATAATCTCAAGCCCTGGCTTCCTTACCTCTCTACAGTCACATGTGTAGACCAGACTCATACTACAGAACTAGACATACATTTGTCATAATTTTTTCAGCAACCTGGACCATAATTATGTCACAGAAGAAGCCCAAAAAGTGCAAAAAGATGAGCACCCTCAATGCTCACACACCGCAGTTCCCCTTCAATTTGGACATAATGACCTGAATCAAAATAAAAATAAAAAAAAAATAAAAAAAACAAACAAAACAAAACCAAATGATAACAACAATAACAACAAAACAAATCCATTGCATTGTGGTGTCAAGAGGCATGCTTATGGAACTAGGAAACACTAACATGCGCACTCATTAAATTCCTGCACGGCAGGAGATAACACTGTGTGGAACCTTCACTCTCCAGAATGCCCCACCACACCCTCTTCCCTGCCTCTCGGTCACAGCTCTGGCAATTGGGCCATTCCTTATCAACACTTCCTGCTCCAGTCTGCCACTACAGCCTGCTCAGTCTAGGAGTGTGCCTGGCAGCACCTCCACATCGACCTCTCGTTCACACGTCCATGCCATTAACCACGTCTCCATCCACACTCTAAGCAGAAATACACAGATACTGGCAGACTCCCGGCTCAGGACAAACAAAACTTTTTTTTTTTCACAAAAAGGTCGGTTTCTTGGGATAGGAGTTCAGTCTCAAATCTTGATATTTGTAGGTCATTTTCTTTTTGCAACTTATGCCCACTAGCTCTCGGCTCTATAAAGTACACAGAAGCTGAGCTTTAGCGATTGTTATGGGGAGCTGTATCCAGAATTCGCCCACCAAGTCAGATTAGCTCCTGGTGAACAGACAGACTGTCCCTGTTTACACCACGGAAAGACAGTGAAGTTGTTCTGGCTCGGTTATCTCTTGGCTTTGACCATCAGTCTTTCCGTTCAGCTAAAAATGGGAGGACTGACCATTGGCAAGCAAACCATGTGGCTGTAACCACATTGCATGCTTTATCTTTCTTGCCCAATGGTACATATGGCAAATGTAAAACTGCCTTCAAAGATCATTTCCCTAACTTGACATCTACCATCCTGACACAGAGAAGCTACTCTAGCTCCCTTTTTAGGTTCCCAATGTGTGCATTCCTGAAAGGAGGGTCAGCCACAGGCCTGTGTGCATCCTCACATGGTTGACTTCCACTGGTACTGTCTGTGACTGCAGCTTCTCAGTTTAATAGCAGTCTGATTGCTCCACATCACAAACATGTTGGTATAGAAGACGAGTCGACTTCTCCACACATTTCATGCAAAACAATAATGGAAAAAAGTTTATGTAGTTTCAAGCAGAATCAAATATGTCATTTCAGTTTTCTAGAATAATATCAGGGTGACTATTACGCAAAATTCCTAAACATTGTTTCATTATCACTTTTTGCTTGTTCTTCAAAAAGGTCAAAGCTGGACCACTAGGAAACCACAGGAAAGCACAGACTGGACTTTACAAAAAGCAGGTTCCATCAGTGGATTTAGTAACACGTTGCTTGTTCTGTACAGTGTTTTGGTGCTTAATATCAAACACAGAGCAATGTCAGACATTCATAAATTCATTAATATCTGCCATTTTAATCTTTTCTTTTTTTGCTGCATGGAAAAAATGAATAGAAAAATATTTTGAGGCTGTCAAAAGTTAGAAGTTAGTACACTGAAAGACAATAAAATGGCCCCCAATATTTGCCACTTATACCTCCAATTCAGCATTCTCCAAATAGAACAGCCCTTCTATGTGCTGTGAGCGACATCAGGTTATATAACAAGGTGTAAAAACCCTCACACAGTCACAGTCAAAGGTCAATATGTAAGATCCAAGACTTGTGCTAGGCTAAGAGAGCGCCATCACCTACAGCCCACTCCTGGCCAAACCACTCCGACAGGAGAGACTCGATACCGAAATACAAGGCTGCCCCCTAGTGGCGGGAAGAGTGTATTTTCTTTAGGGAGGGAAAAACCTACATTCGTCAGGCACTTGATTGTGACCGCACAGCAAACCCAGAGCCCCCCAGTCATGCCCCTGATTCAACTGTTGCACAGAGAAGGCAGTAGACAGCATAAGACCTATCAGAAACATGAGCTGATACCACATGGGATCCCTTGCAAGATACCTCTCGCTCCATTAACAACTAAACGATGGTCGATACACGCACACACGCGCGCGCACGCGCACGCAGGCAGGCACGCACATAAAAGGCATGCATATCATGTCGACAGTATTTTACACCTTGCTATACAGACGGGAGAAGATCAGCTAAGCTTGTTCTGGTGGTGATTTTTGCTTGGAGAGATCAAACACATGCTTCCACCATTCTGACAAAGCTTTGGGTGACGCTACGTGGTCTGGTTGTAACACCCGAGTATAAAGAGAGAGAGAGAAAGAGAGAAAGAGAGAGAGAGAGAGAGAGAGAGAGAGAGAGAGAGAGAGAAGCAGCAACTCTCTGGAGGGAGAGGGCAAACAGGAGAGATAAATAAATAATAATTGACACAACAGTGATGGCAGGAGAGAGAGACAAGAACAAGAAACAAGAATGAGGTAGAGCCATCAAACCAGCCACTTGATCAAACTCAGCAACATAAAGGAGAGAAGAGGAGGTGAGATGAGGGGATGGGTGCAGTAGGGAAGGGAGAGAGAGAAAGAAAGAGAGAGAGAAAGAGGGATGAGGGAGAGGAGTGCCCCCTGGAATGTGCTCCACGTCGCTCAGCTAAGGGCTCCGGAGCGTCGGTGCAGGACATCCCCGGGCAGCGGCGGCTCAGAGTCATCCATGGGCAGCACCAGCCGGGTCCCGCGGATCACCAGTTCGTGTTCACCCAGCGCCAGCTCCCGGTCCAGCTCGTCCGAGTTGGCCGCCACCACTGACGGCCGGGAGCTGGTGTGGGCCCCGCTGGCGTCCGTGCTCACGGTGATGTCGCCGTACGTCAGGCTGATATCGCCATCATTCAGGATGAGGTCAGAGTCGTCGTCCCTCAGCTGCTCCTCATTCTGCAGACAGAACACGGAGAATCAGCAGGACACAGGAAGGGCATATGAGTCTGGACTAGTCCCTGCCCTGTCCCTGACCACAGAGGCCTTTGGTGTGCTGTATATGTGGGCTCCCTCACCTCGTAGGCCTGTGGGCTGGTGAGGCAGCGGGCGAGGGCCCCACAGCAGGCTGGCAGGGTGGCCGTGAGGGGAGGACCACTGTGGGTCAGAAAGGGCTTCATGTAGCTGAGGGACAGGCAGTTAAGGTCGCCACAGCAGCGCACACACCACTACACCAATTCTGAACTGAATTAGAACTGAATTAAACATTCATCACCTCCCACTACTTTAAAAACATATAATATATTCAAACCATAATATGTTCAAAAGGCTGTCAGTGTGTGTAGGTGGATTGCCAATCATAAAGGATACTTGTGGTCGAAGTTGTACCAGATCCTGAAGAGCCAGGCACTCTCATGCTTAGTGCTGCGCCGCTCTATGCCATCAGGACCAATCTGCAGACATGATGAAGACCAATGAAGGACTGCCACCTTCGCATGATGGTAAGAAATACAGTACATTGGGTATTCAATGTATGTTAAACTCCATGAAACTGTTGGATAAACTTACTGAGTGCTCTTGGTCCGGATCCACACCAACACTATGGATTTAAAAGAGAAGATACTTTTGTTAAGACAACATATGAGGCTTAGTTCTACTGATACCAAACCACACACAACTGGGTTTTCCTCCAAAGCCTGAAATAGCTGAGGAAGATCTGTAGTGCCCCTCTCAAAACTAAAATGTCATGACGCCATGTTAAATTTTCACTTAGCCATTAGCCATGTTCATCTGGGATGCGTTAGCAGAGAGAAGTGACTGGACCACACTGAGGCCGGTGCGAGTGGCTTACTGACCGTATGCGCTGGCAGGACAGCATCTGTGTGGTTCCTCCTCCGCACACCCACACAGTGAAGAAGACCACCAGCAGCGTGGTGGAGAACATCATCCGCCGTGCGTAGGTGGCCGTGTCGCGGATGGACAGGGCAAAGGTCATGGCACCGCGCAGCCCTGAGCGAGAACAGACTCTTTAATATTTCAAACAGGCTCCCTTTCCCACCAAGACAACCACCGCGGGGTGTCCATTCCCACACCAAAACAACTAGCGGCCTCTGGAAGCAGACACTTTGGGATTTGTTACCCCAGTGAAGTCTCAACACCCGGTCATACTTCATAAATACTTGATCTAAGGAGGTGTTAGCTTGTTTGAATTTCTGTACATTGGAAATGGATGTGAAAAGGAAACTCAAGAGTGTCTCATAGCGCTTGTTCCAAAGTCAGGGAGAAAAGGCTAGTTTTTGTTGGCTTATATACGCAGCTCTAAGGACAAAGTACAGAACATGTAGAGTGGTTATTTTTCTTGTGTACATACCGGCAAACATCATCATGTGCTGGAAGTTGGAGCTGATCTTGTTTCTGCGGCCCAAGTTGAGCAGGAAGGAGAGGGGGTAGATGTTGGCTGCTCTGCCCAGAAAAGTAGCCAGCTGTGTGTGAGGGGGGGGGAAGGTGGGGGGGGGCAGTTAAGGAAAAACCCCAAAAAAGGGGAAGTGAACCCAGGCAGCTGCCAGAGCCTGCTCTCCACCCAAACTATGACTCTCTGTCCTTCCTGCTCAGCCAGTGGCTCCCTTCATAAGGGAGTTATTCTGGAGGGTTCTACCCCATAGGAAACACAATGTTGGCAATGTTCGGATGGTGACCGCTACATGTCACTCAACATCAGGGCCTGGGTACTGCAGTGCTAGTGTATTCTTAGACATTTCTGCAGCAGTCTAACTGAGGACCATTCACATCTCCATTTCAAACACAAATCCCCTAAGGGTCCTCCAGACAACGCCATTTTAAAGCCTTTCTTCAGGGGTGCAGTAACATGGAAGTACACTGTAGGTTTACAAAACAGCATCGTACAACTTCTGCCACTATAAGTCCCAATGAAGCCTGCCCACAGGGCCATGGGAAGGATACGAAAGCTCCGATGATGAAAATGGGGTTGAAGACGTGGTTCTGGAAGGTGAACAGCGTGAGCCCCATGTAGGAGAAGATGAAGTTCTCCGCCAGGAAGTTAAGGAGCTCAAACAACTGCAAAGAAATAAGCAGAACACATCAAAAGTTGATTCTCTGTTAGAGCTTACATTGAGTTAATTTCCTTCAGTTAAATCTGCCTGAGACCATATGATGCTTGCCTAAGGGAGCTCTGAATGTGAGCTCAGTGAGTTATAAATCACTGTTAGATTTCTATGTATGCAGACCAACACTGAGCAAAACATTACGCAGACAATTACAGAGTTGAATTCTACTCAAATCCATACATAACATACAAGGACACAAATGATCAACAGAAGAGGAACATTTACTGTACATTCATTATCCTCCATCCACAAATGTGCCTTCCTTGCCCAAACATGCTGATGCGTAAAGACTGAGACAGGAATGGGAATGGTGTACAAGACTTAACTCTTTCCATGCAGGGTAGGAACAGTGTGGGATCTCACCTGTTTGGTCCTGTCCTGAGACTCAGGTGAGAGATTGTTATAGGTGTAATGAGCCTGGGTGATTCCACAGAACAGCACAGCTACCACACCTGTCAACAGAAAGGGGAACAGGGCAACAACACACAACCATTACTGAGGACTGGGCTGAACAGGAAACTTAAGCCTTCCTCTTGGCTCATTACCAAACTCAGCTCTGGGCTTAGGGTGGTGGTGTCATGTTTTTTTTGCATTGTTTTCTGGTAGTAAGTGTGTGAGTATTTATTTACATATATAAATGTTTTGTCTCAGTTAAATCATTTGTTCTAGTTCTCTGTGCAGAAGTAGAGGATGAGTGGCCATGCTGAAGGGAAAGTGACCTGTGAAGCCGCAGGCCTCGGCCAGCAGGAATGTGCTCCAGGACATGAGGAAGAAGAGGGCCGTCTCCAGCAGCGAGAAGTCCCGCAGCTTGGTGAATTTGGTGACGTGGAGGAGGAGAAGTTAAGGGTCAAACTGAGTCAGTTAGCTGTGGAGACACCTACACAACCAAAATTCTCTAGGTAACTCTGCTGCATTTGCCAATCGAAACATGAAAATATCTGCCCAATGAGCAAATGCTAATACCTGGCTTTACTGGCATATTCGCTCATCTTAACTGTTTAAACGTGATTTGATATCAATTTTGATTTAAAAATTGTTTGTCTTGTGTCAAGGATATCAGTGCCGTCATGACTCCAGTAGCCATCCCGAGAGCGAAGGAGCCGCTGAAGACTCCCAGGAACACCCCGAAGGACTTGACCATGGCCATGGCCTCGAACGTGTGGGTGTTGTCCCCCTGAGGCTGGTAGGCCACTATGGACCTGTGCACAAAACCCCACAGGGACACGGGCAAGCACACAGGAGACACGAGACAGTCACAACTTAGCAAAGCATGGACATATTATCTAAGATCTATGTTTTATGTTAATATGTATTATGCAAGAATTATGTTTTGGGGATACTCCTAAACAACCACTACACATCCTAGCAAATAAAGCCATGTAAAATTGGCACATTGCTGATGTATTATGTACATGAAACTATATGCTAAATGCTATATTGCTAAAGTAATTGCTGAGATGAATACACCTGCCTTCAAAGGGCACAAGACATTTTACATCTACATTTATCTGCCTAAGGGTTAACTTCAGCAGAGGCTGTGATGAGGATGTCATAGCTACTGTAACATACTGTACCATAGTGAACAGGAAACAAGGGAGACCAATCCACAGCAAACCCCATGCACTTTCAGTGTGAAACAGACTGAGGCGGCCCACTTTCTCATTTATGGTGCCTTTGGAACTCAAAGCCATGGTCTGGAGTTACCACATGCAAGGCAGTGCTCGAATTACGTGGGAGTCAGAGGGAGCCGAGCTCCCTTAGAGTGAGGACTGGCTCCCATGAAAACAACAGTCAAAAGTCAAAAATCTGAGGGGGTCTCTCATATTTGAAGGTGTCTGGCATTGTAATTTAATCTTAAACAACGCTCATTATCCATCCCTGTGCGACCTCTTACCATTAAAGACGTTAAATTAAAATATAGGCTACTACCGGACGTAGACCTACCTTACGCTCTTAAACGCAGCATGACTGCACTTCACCACCACACCACTAGACTATATGAGCAAACCACATACGATCGATTTGACAGCACTCGCAAGTCCGAAGAAGTTGCTGCGATGCGAGTGCTGTCAAATGCTTTGATGCGAGTGTTTTATCTATTTACATAGGCGTTCATTGGGCTAGCCCAGATGGTTTGATACGTGTTAAAAAAATCCTGTTTGCTGTTGAACTTGCGCTTCGCCTCTTCTATGTTTATTGATAAAGCCATAAATTATGGCCCATACTTCAATGATTGTGTGAATTGATCTGTAGCTATCCTCTGCCATTCAGAGCTCCGGAAAGTTCCCAGATATTTTGAAACACCTGTTAGCAATCTCTGATGGCGGAATATTCAATTTTCAATCAAAATTGTTCGTCTATTTATTTCCACGGTTCAACACACGAGACGACTGAACACCCAGTTGTTAATATCACTATGTGTGCATTAGCCTATAATACCAGAACATAGTTTGGCTGCAATGGCTTTATTAATTTCTGCCAGTTAGTGCATTGTCCCTGTGTATAAGTTAAAGACTACATGCATTATTGTGTTTGACACTGAGGATAGCCTATCTGAGGTGGTCTGGTTCAAATGAGTTATGTTGTAAAAATTGAAAATGACACTCAGACTAAATCGTTTAGCCTATTCCTTTGTATTTTGAAATTGAAATGAAATATGGACTATTGCAATCAATAATATGTTGAAATTAATTAAAAGGAATCAATTTCAATGAAAAATCTCTGTCTGGTTTGTGCGTGTGTCAAGTTATAGCCTAGGCATACCGTGCGCATACTGCCAAAAGCGCCACTCGCGCCTAGGCTATTTAATTGTATGGCCTTTAGGCTATGAGCCGGGATGTACCAACTTGATAGAGACACCCCCTTAAAGACAAAAAGATAATTCGAGCCCTGATGCTAGGTTTCTACTTACAGTAACTGTGCACATTTGTAAAGCTGGGGTTGTTGTTGTTTCTTGTCAACAAAAGCACAAACAACAAAACTTCTACTGGTGTAGTCTTGACAATCAATATGGGATTCTATGGGACATCTGCCAAGGGAATCTCTGCTACCTTATCTGACAAAACAACTATAGAGTTTGAACAGCTAAGGAAGTTCAAAATGGGCAGAGGTAGAAAACCTGAAATCAATGCATTATCTAAGTTCCTTCTTCCTACAACTATTGAAATCTTTATCAAATCAAAGACTGGAGGAAATTCTGTTAAAAGCGGTTTCCAAATCAGGTGTAGGTTTGTGAAAAGGTCAAGGTGCAGAGATGATAGCTAGGTAGAGGACAGGGTTAATCCCCCACACTGCCACAGTGAAATGTAAGAGATTCTTTCTGTGGAAGTTATTTGCTTGTGGGAGAGCCCAAGAGGAACTAGAAAGACCTGTTGAAAACAAAATGGTTTCTAGAGTAGAGCAGAGTCAGATCACAGCATAAAGGGGCAAGTTCTCCCATGTGGGTAAGGGTGCGTAAGTCAAAAAAAGCACGTAACTAAGTGCTTTTCAGTCTGCACTAATTCTCCCCTTCATTTAAATCTGTCATTTAAGTACGATGGAGGGAGTTACGCGTTTTGGGATGATGTTGCTCAATGTCGGCAGCAGGCCTAGTTCTATATACATGTAGGTTACACATGATGTTACAAATTAACATTACAGTATCAAATTTGGTGCTTTATATGCTTTATGTTTTTCCCCATTACAGTGTCCCAAGGTGGCATATTTCCCGACATTACCTTATCCATGAGGCTACATTGTTAAATAGGGAAAACCCTGTTATAATCACCCCCTTTGGATATTGGAGCTTACGACTGTGCATCTTTTGCATAAATTTACAAAGACGCCTGCACTATTTTCGAGCAGCATCGTTTATATTCTCCTGTCTCTGATTGGTTTGTAATGGAGGCTGGTATTGTTATGCCAGTCTCTCTACTGTATTCAAAACTACAACTACAGGTATCAGTCTACAGCTTTGTTAGCATAGATACATTGATATTATTAGAAGCAGCTGCCATTGAAACATTCTTTCTCAATAGTGAGTTTTTAAATGATGAATCTACACAGCATGTCTTGACTCTTTATAAATAAGCCTCAGAGCAAAAGGGAAACTTCATTAAGTCAATTCTTTGTTAGGCTATGTGATGCCACACCACTTTACTGTTTACTGCTATTCAGTTTACCATGCTTACGTTTTCAAAATCAAAGACTGGTCCTGTGTTCTTTCTAGATTTAAATGACATTCAGAAGGTCAATAAGAAAGTCCACGTTCCACGTTTTTATATCAACCTAAATTAACGAGGTGGTGGATCAGTCTGGTTCTATTTTAAATAAATCACGCTGTGTGTGACAGAAGTGGGAATGGGAGAACGCGTGTAACTGAAAAGTGCCTAACTGAAAAGTGCGTAACTGAAGCTCGTAAAAAAAGGGCTTACGTGCGTTTTACGCACAAATGGGAGAATTCGCCACTATGTGATGACACATCATTTTACTGTATGCCATTCGCTATTCAGTCCACCTTGCTTACGTTTTCAAAATCAAAGACTTAACCAGGTGGTGGATCGATCACTCTGGTTCGGTTTTAAAAAAATCACGCCTCTTTCATAAGGCCACCTTGATTTCAAACTTGTGAGCTGTGGGTTTGACAGAAAGCGGGAATAGGAGAATGCGCATAATTGGAAGCGCGTAAAAAAGGACTTACACGCGAATGGGAGAATTCGGCCCATAGTCCTCAGAAGGCAGTAAAGAAACACACTCTAGTCCAAACCAGTCAGCAAATCACCTCAGGCCAGCCCCACTCTGCAGCTCAGCCGCATAGCTGCTCTCATCTGACATGCAGGCCTAGTCATCATCCAGCAGCAGAACTAATGAGTAGCCAATGAGTATCATGAATAATGTGTAAAAGGGGGGAAAACTGGCAACCCTGCTCTGAGGCAGGCCTGAGGGTGATTGGCTCTGCATGGCCTGGGACAAGACCTGGGCGATGCACTCATGGGAAGGGGGGGGGGGGGGGGGTTCCACTCAACGAGCTGGCAAGCTAAGCACTACTGGGGCAGCACCCGTTGAGGGGCCTGGCTGTGGCGTTGGTGACGCCCTCTACCCACTGGGGTGCAGCTCCGTGGCTGTGGCGTACCGCCACCCCACTGTGTCTCCCGTAATAAATTAGAATTCTGGAGAAGGAGATGCCCGGGGGAAGGACGAAATCAGCCGTTAGGGTCAGTACAAGTACAATCCAAGCATTCCACTCTGGCATTGTTAATGGGTTACTCACAAGTAATTATACAAAGTTTTAAAACCACAGCTGCATACTTGTAAACCTCTGTTATTAGAATGTGTATGTGTATATGTATGAGTAGAGAGGGAGAGAGGGAGAGAGGGAGAGGGGGAGAGGGAGAGAGAGAGAGAGAGAATGAGGAAGAGAATGCATGTGTATGTATATGTGGGGGTTTCAACCATTCTGTAACTTTCCTCTAAACAAAGACCAAGTGTGTCATCATGTTCCATTTTATCTGGCCATCATGTTATAATTTTGTCTGGCCTTTAATTCCACTACAAGCAAATTACAGGGAAATGTCAGGCCACTCACTGATAATTAGGCTCTATGGAACGAGTCACAAGCCCCATCTCTGTGAAACGGGACTGAGCCCAAATAGTGCAGTGTGTACAAACATCCTTAGTCTGCTGCGACGCTGGATATCGTCTACATGTTGAGATGGAGGAGTACTCACGAGGAAAGGACTACTGCTACAGCATCATTAAGAACGCTCTCGCCGAACAGCAGCGCGTACAGGTCCACATCCACCTGGAGCTCATTGAAGATGGCCAGGACTGTCACTAGAGGAAGAGATTAGGGGAGTCCCCATCAACCAATGCACATCTGGGTTTTGTGTGCAGTGATGCTGAAACAGCATGTAATGTGTGCGAATTACATGCATGCTACATCGAATTATACCGGTCAATAAACCAGGAGGAACTAGGAGAATGGGTCACACGATGCAGCATGTAATGGGTGCGAATTAGCACCTGTGCTAAAAACACTCAAACAATGCATCTGGTTTGTCCAATGTAATTGCTATGTCCATATCAAATAAACATTAATAATAATAATAATAATACTAATTTCTACTGTGTGTTAAGACTTAAACATAGACATAAACTTTCAAAATGGCTACTTTAATTCTAAAAATCACCCTAAAATGAGTTATAAAATCCATCTCTGTCATTTGACTTCACTAACTCTAATGTCTGAGCATGATGACTGTTTAGCTGGCCAGTGTGGGCGTCATACCTGGGTCCGTGGCGGAGACGATGGCTCCGAAGAAGAGGCAGTCTGTGAAGAAGAAGTCCCCACCCAACTGCCCGATCTGCTTCATCAGCGTCACACAGCCGTACATCAACAGCCTGGCAGGAAGGAGAGCAAGCACAGGTCAGAGCCTGTTCACACACACTTGCGTCACTTTCAGTCGGTCAGCCCGCGAGCGAGCGCACCCCAGAATTCACTCACCCAATGATGAAACACGAGATCACCGTTCCAAGAAATGCATAGGCCAAGATGGAGCCCATGTTCCTGAAGAAGTGTCTCTGGAAAGCCACAGGAATAGAGTCAATCAAATCAATTCTTGTCACTGAAGTGGTAATAAAACAATCAACAGTCCACTGGTTTGAGTAAAGCTCCTACCCTCTTTAAGCTGTAACCAGCATGGAATATTATAGGAGGCAGGAGAATGTTGAAGAACACCTCGGGATCAAAGGTCACCTGAAAGGGGAAATGAGAGTGTGAATCATGAGACACCTGAAGGTAGGTCACTACATGAGAATGGCAGTCACAAGGCTGACGATTCATATGCCCTTGTTGTATGAAGACTGATTTAAGTCATGTAAATTACGGAAAAGGAAAGCCCTGCTCAGGGCCTGAAAGGGCCAAATTCTGCTTTCTTAAACTTTCTTTTGTCATGCTACATATTATTGGTAGTTTAGCTGGATTGTTGATTAAATGAACTATTCAATACATTCTTTAAGCAAATGCAATGCTGCCCAAACAGTTTAGTGCCCATCTAAGTTTTACAGTAGGCATTAGAATCCTTCAATGACTACAATGACTATCTGCATGAAGCGGTGTCTTCTTACAGACCTCCCATACTATTGCTAAGAAATTGGCTGTTCTCTAGTTTCAATGTTGTCAAACCTTTCAAATAGGTTGAACAAAGTTGTGTGTTTCTTCTCTCTGCCAAATGCCTGTTACAGATTAATCATTTCAAAACATAGTGTCCCTTTAAAGGTGCACTGTTGGAAAATGCTGCCAGGGTACTTGGGACCACACACGCAATTAATGCCAGAATTCCTTGCATTTGCTATCAATTTTAATCACAGATAGCTACATTAATAGTTGATTATGTATAAGGGATTGTGTAAGGTATTGATTCATTGATTGACTCGGGACTCGGGTCATGATTTGTGCTGTGAGAGTGTGTTTTAAAGCTGATTCTGTGTGTGTGTGTGTGTGTGTGTGCGCGCAATGAGTAAGCACAGAGAGCACAGACAAGTGTACCCCTTCAAACCCCTCTGTATCTTGCACCATAATAAAACCATGCACAATTTCTGCACATCTCACAGTGTGTGCCACAGAACAAGCATCATTATTAGTCAGTCCCTAGAGCAAATAAGGAAGGAAGGACATGAAAGACAGCTCGATTCTTATGCATACCTTGCGAAGCATCTCATTGTCCTGCACATCATCTATCTCTTTGCCACTGATCTCGCCTTTCAGGGTGTACTCGTAGAATTTGCCACTGACGTTAACCAGCAGTGTGGCAGGACTTGCATTTACATGGCAGCTCAGTGTGATGTTGTTCATGTCTCGCGGCACGTGAATGCCATATCGTAGTACCACGCCAACCAATAGTCCTAGTGATGTAAAAAGATGCACTTGTGGATCACAAACCAGGCCATGAATTACATCAATACACACAGTGGCAAACGTTTTTTAGGCAGACAGTCTCTGACTCTGTTTATTCTTATTCGAATAATTTACATAACGGTGACCAATTCTCCTAGTTCCTCCTGGTTTATTGACAGGTATAATTTGATTAGCACCTGCGGAGCTGCGCGAATTATACGCAGTTCACACGACCTCAGATAAGCTCATCCTACCTACTACTGGGCAGAAAAACTACTGTCGTGTCTTGTGACTTATTGTGAATGACTAGACGAGCGCTTTAATTTACTATCGTTCAGGGTCAATGTTAAAACTCAAGTCTGAAATCGAAAGCCTCACAAATACCTACGATTCGCGCTCAAGGCTATAACTGCAGCTAGACCTTAATCAGGGACTCGAAAGCTGTGCCAAACGCTAGTTATCTCGTTCATTAAATACTTCACCAATTATTTCCGATTAGTGAGCTTACTTCTGACAACCTATCAGTGCTGCCTTCCCATATCAGAATAACGTACACAAGGTATAGCTAACTAGCTTTCACTGACGGACATGACGGTGGCAAAACAATGACATCGGACGTCTCCATTCTGAGGCAGCCTCTTACCATATATCATAGCCAGTCCTGTTTCATGTAAAAATCTAAACCGACGGTGTTTAAAAAGCCAAATGGTTAATATTGTGAGGGTTAGGAGCATGATAAAAATTAGCAGGTCGGCACTGTCTTGTCTGTGGCTTTCCTCAGCCTTCTTCTCTGTTACGATGTTCTCCATTGCACTATCTTCAGCTCTGGACAAACAAATCGACAGGCTGACTAAAACACATAGGGACAACATCCCTGATGCACAGCAATTCCCACTGTTTTTCCATCTAGAGCCCATGTTGACATTGCTTATAGCAGGCAGTCCGTGCGTTTAGGTTTCTAATGTATCTGAGGAGGGGAGGGGTATGGATTGTTCCTGATTCAACGCCTCGCTCCGCCCAGTGGGATGCTGCGTCACCTATAGGAAACAAGTGGATTTTACTTCTACAGATCAACTTTGCGCTTATAAAACGCAAATAGGAATAGTCCCTTGAAAATACTAACGTGATAGCTCCATCCTTTGGAAAGCCATACAAATGATATTTTCAACATTCATTAATATTTCTCTATGACACATTTCGATATTTCTGTGTATGTAGTGTGAAATCTTTAAGCGACGAAAGGTGAACGGGTACGCCTTACGACTTTTATTTTGGATTGTGGTATCATCCATTCCGGATATTGAACCCTCATTCGGTTGAGTTTGTACATCACTCATATGAAGATGGCTTCGTCCTTTTGGAAAGGTGTCGTTGGTTTGGGCCTTTTTGCTTTGGCACATGCGGCTTTTTCTGCGGCACAACGTGAGTATTATTGTGTAAAAGAAGAACAGCCCCGAGTTCATATTTTAATTCTTACTGGCGAGAGTAGTAATTATCGCTAAAAACGTCAGGCCTCCACACTAAGTAGCTCGTTAGCTTAGCCTTAGCTGCTCTCCGGTTTAACGCTAGCTCATTGCTTGCTAACTTGCTACTAACAGGAACAAGATTAAAGCTTGGTACTTAAGTAAGTGGACTTTTCAGTTGACTTCATAATTTGGTAAATGTTAAGCGAAAGTAATGAATGCTCATCGAAGTGCTGTCAGTTGCATTCTGTCGCAGTGAACGCTTTGAACGAAAGTTTATTGTGCCAATATTTGATGCATGACGCAAGTTAGCTAGCAAGCTATGTGAGGAAAATGCACTGTTAGAGTTGATAGCTAGCCAGTTGATAGCTAGTTAACGATCCCTGTAGATTGGTTGCTGCATTCATGTAACTGTCTTTTCTGGTTAACACGTTGCAGAAGAGTGAGATATCTGCCGATGTGTGGTTGTGATTACCAAGGTTCTTATTAAAGCTAAATGTTGATGAAGTGGATGTTTTCTATTCATTGTAGCATCCTACTTATTTAACTTGATTATTCTCCCTCTTCACATTTGCATATTTTAATCTGCTTCGGTGGTGATCTTATTGTCAAGCTTTATACAGTAGCAGATGCTGATACTGCAAAGAACTCTTCTAGCGAAAGTGCCGACAGGCAACCCTGTATTTCTTTGTGTCTCATTGAGCAGTGGAGAAAATTCCCCCTTCAGATCTTCTGAAACCGATAATTTGGATGATCACGATAAACATGTTGGGTGTGCTTATGCTGTTTCTAACTACGTTTCTCGTTCATTTTGCCTTTCCCATACAGACCGATCCTACATGCGCCTTACAGAAAAGGAGAATGAAACGCTACCGATAGATGTAAGGACTCGCTTCATCTGCACCTCCCATCTCTGTGCTGGAAATATTTACCTATATGCGTCAATCATTTGCTGGCTGTATTAATTCCTCATGCATATGTGTGTTGATTCCTTCTGTCTTATAGATTGTCCTCCAGACGTTGTTAGCCTTTATAGTGACGTGTTACGGAATAGTTCACATCGCTGGAGAATTCAAAGACATGGATGCATCCTCAGAACTGAAAAACAAGTGAGTGCCAATTGAATTCTCCAGGTTTTATGAGTAATGATGGATTCAGTGTTTGCTTTAGCTATCAGTTATTTATAAGATCCCTACCTCAGCATAGACTTATGACGTTTCATATGACCTTTTCACCATTATAGGACGTTTGACACACTGAGGAATCATCCCTCATTCTACGTGTTCAACCACCGGGGCCGGGTGTTGTTCCGCTCCCCAGAGCAGGAACCCATGACGGCTCCTCAAGCACTACCCTCAAACCCCCTACGGTTACGCAAACTGGAGAACTTCCACTAAGACTGGCCTTTACTGGGCTACTGTGCCCATCTCTCTCCCTCTCTGTCTTTCTCTCTCTTTCTCACTTTGTGCATCAGTGAGCGCCTGGGTTGGTGAGGGATTGGGGAAGATAAGAACATATATCCCCTGTCCTTAACTTCTCTGCATATGTTGTATATGCTGTATAAATTTGCATCTCTTCAACAGTGATTTCCACATGTAAATCTTTGGACTGTGCCAACTCCTTGTTTTTTTTCCAGCTTGTTTGTAAATAATGTTAATGCTTGGGAGTCTTAAGGATTGAAAAGAAAAAAAATCTTCCCAGTCCCCAGTCCTGACAGGCGTTGTTACAGCGGTTCATTTCATTCATTTGTCACACAAAGGGGTTCAGTAACACCTCATTTAAAAAAAAAAAAAAAAAAGAAAAAAAAACCTTGCATCAACCTCCACATTTAAGGCTGTGCAGCTGTTCCTGACTGAATTATGTTCTTCCCGGCCATGCACTCAAACTGGGGATGTCCAATGGACCATACAGTGTATTTATGTTCATTCATGTTCATCGTCTGGATTTCAATTTATTATGCAATAAACACCTGAGGTCATGGAAATGCATTAATGATATCTGTAAAGGCTGAAACAAACATGAATTGAAGGTTGTTTAGCGCTAATGCTAACGATACTGTGAACACGTAGTGGAGACTAATGGTACATTTGTTCTGGGGAGAATGTTTGTAATTTTGTTCCACTTTTATGTCATGACATTTTTAACTTAAAAATAATAAATTCTGAAATTTTATGGAAGAATTTGTAACCTGAACAAACTCTGACTTTTGTTTCCATCATTCCTTATTCACAGTGTTGAATATCTTAGCCTTGCCAACTGGCAAAGACGAGAAAAAGCAGCATGTAGAAAGGACAAAGTATACAATGCCCCGATTTATTATTAATGCTTTGCAATATCATCAATAGGTCCCAAAGGCCCCCCTAGTGTAGTGCATGTGACCTTTGAAGGTAACTAGAACTTTCAGTTGGTGAGCTGTCAATGTGTAAGCAGTATCTGCTCGCATCACATTCATCCTATTGTAAAAATAGATTAGTCTCATTCACATAACCTGGTGAAATTGGCCAGTGGCTATGTGATTAGTCTGCATACAAAAAAGCCAAAACCCAATGAACTGCACTGTAGTAGTGGTAGTGGTGTATTGCTACCTCAGATGTATACAACTACACAAAGCCTGAAGTTATTTTCAGTTTCATATCTACATTGGTACATAAACGCACACAGTCTGAACTTTGTCATGTTTATTTTGTTGTTTCTTAAAAAAATCATAAAATTTTCAGATTTTTATATATAATAACAGTTTACAAAATGTTTTATACAACTTTTAAAATATTCTCATTTTTAGGTTCTGGTAAGAATACCATCCAAAAATAATCTATATTTTATTTATGAACATTTAAAAGTAGTATACATCTGCTATTCAAAAAAACAAACTCAAGGAACAACAACTGGGAGTTTATGATGGCCTCCAACAAGTTACTATGAACTGCCAAATGAAGGCCTTTGCAGCTGCCCCACAAGGAACAGGTGACGTATGATGGGGGCTGCAGAGATTTTGGACCACCACACACTTTCTGAGGCAGGACAATGAAAGTTCTGTGGACCCGAACACAACGTGGGCCAGGCCTTAACCAAACACGTGCCCCCCCTCCCCCCTCTCTCCAAGTCCTAATGGACATCTACCAGCCTGTTTTAAGTGCTGAACCTCATTGTAGAGCCAGTGTTCTTCAGAGACTATTGCTTAAAGGACTGTTTGCATGTGAGGAGGTTGTCGACAAGCAACGGCCACATTAAGGTCCTCCACTTTCATCAATAGACATTTGTACTTGCAGGATCTATCTGTCAATCACACCCTATCCCAGAGCACAGAAAAGTGAACTCCACATATCAGACTGAGGTAGACTTTTCATGTGGGCCTCAGATTGTTAATTGAACCAGCTAGTTGCTCTCCCTACCTTGTAAGCTTGCAGCCACACTGAATTTCAAGTGGTGTCAATTCAGGAAGTTAAGTTGAGCTCCCTCAGCGAATGATGCCATTCTGATTATTGCTGTGTAGTGGTGTAGAACACATCAGCTGTTGGGTGGCCAATGGTTACCCCTTGGTCTATAAACCTGTGGCTCGTTTAAAAACAACAGGAATCATACTACACTACATCTGACATTGTGACATTTCCAATCTTTCACCTGCATGAAGGTTAGGCTTCATGTAACAAAAACCTCCAGCCCCGAGCCGTGGCTTCTTAGAAGCTCCGAGGACACTGTGCATCACGCTGACTATCTGGAGTGTGTTTTGTGGATCTGTAGATGCGGTGTCGGTGTGGTCAGCTGGTTCAGAAACAGACTACAGTAGCTGTGAGTCTTGATTTAATGTCTCATGACTTTCAGAACACCCCTCCCCCCCTTTCCAAAAAAAAGAACACTCAAACTAGCATGACCTTTGTCTTAAAAAAAAAAAATCTGGATCTTGACATCCGCCTCTGTGTCTCCCATATCCCATGTCTCCCTTTCCTTGGGCTCAGCTGTGCCCTGAGGGAGCTGCTGATTGGTCAGTCTTTTCTCCTCATCAGGGTCAGTTGGTGTGTGTATGTATGTATGTGTGTGTGTGTGTGTCGGTGTGGCCCCTTCTCTCTCTCTCTTCCCGTGCCTTCTGTCTTGCGTGCGTGTTTGTGTGTGTATATCTCTCCATCTCTTCTTTCTCTTTGTCTGCAGTCAGCGAGGACAGGCGGTGACACTATCTGCCGTGGATGTTGTTGACCCTCTGCGGCAGCATCTGCTTCTCCTCCATCTCCTCCAGAGCCGTCTCCAGCTGCTGGATCAGCACCCGCTTCTTAAACCTGCACCGAGAGGACGGAGAGAGAGAACAGACACACATGAGGGAATGGGAGGAAGGACAGAGACACGGAGGGAGAGGTGTAGGTCACAGAGAACAGAAATGGCCGGGGGATGGGAAGAGTGAGCGAGGGAGGGAGGGAGGGAGGGAGTGAGGGAGTGAGAGAAAAGGAGAGCGCAAGAGGAGATGTCAGGGTGAATTTGAGGCAGCAGGAGGCTGTGTCCATTCAGGAAGAGTGAAAGGCAGAAAGTGGACAGGCGGCGTGTGCCCGTGTAGCACCACAGGGGTACTGCAGGGTGCCAGATTGGTGGTGGGCACAACAGATGCGACCTCAATGTCTTTTGGCTCCGGCAGCATTTACTGGACACAATGTGCCTCAATACAGGAAACAACTATTTGAAAGCCTTTAAGGTGCAGTAAGCACTTCATCTGGCCTGCTTTACATCCTGGTAACCACCACAAACACAGATTCTTTTTAAATAAAATACTAACGGATTCTGTAATTAGAAACAGTCTGACTCTATGAGCCACTCAGGAAATATCGGAGGAGACAGGCAACCATCCTTGCCAATTATTTTGTGCACTCAGTGAACTGAGGGCCTGAACTACAGCGACCGCAGTCTGTCAGAAGGAAATGCTTACTCTGCCTACAGCAGGTATAGGTAATGCATCAGTATGAAAAAAGGCAATGAATATAACAGTGGGTATGTGTGGTAGGGCTTTCTGACTCACCTGGCAGCCTCTTTGATGGCATGGTGGATGAAGTACCTCTGCACAGACACCGGCCCTTTCACCTCCTCCAGTAGCCTGAAGATAGTCTCATAGTCTGGGGAGAGGCACATGGCAGAGATTAGAAGAAAGCTAAGACCATCAAGATCAATATCAACCTCAAGCCTTATATAGCACAACACAATGGTTTGTTCTACACTGAACCTGACACAGTCAAACACACTCACAAAGAAAAGCCTTTTAGTCCAGCTCAGGGCTTTAGCTGGCATATGCACACAGCTATATTCAGACAGGCAACCTCTGCAACCACATTCTAACCATTTAGCAGCCCTTGGGCAATCTCTCTGTGAACATGTGCATGTTCTCTTTTCACTACCAGTTAAGTGAAACAGAGGTCAGAAAGGGACTTCAGTGGAAATGACTTCATGTCATGGAATAAGAATGCCTGGTATGTACTGTATGAGTGTGTGTGTGTGTGTGTGTGTGTGTGTGTGTGTGTGTGTGTGTGTGTGTGTGTGTGTGTGTGTGTGTGTGTGTGTGTGTGTGTCTGAGCCCAGAGCTGTTATTTGTGTGTGTGTGTCTGTGCCCAGAGCTGTTGTGTGAGTGTGTATGTGTGTGTGTGTAGGCGCTGGGGATACTCACTGCGACCAGGCTTGCGGACTTCCTTGATGACCCGTGAGCGCAGCTCGGCGTTGCTACCCTCCAGCGGGATCATGATGACCGTCCCCGGGGTGCTCTCCCCTCCGTTCCCGTCGGTCACCCCCTCCTGGCTGGGAGGACTCAGGCCCTCGCAGTTCTGCTGGCGGTCCAACGGCCTCTCGTCCAGCCCGTCCTCGCTGAGACACTCGTCCATTCCGGACCGGTCCTCGCCGCTGTCACTCAGGCCACCCCCTCCCCTCTCATCCAATGAGATGCCTGCAGGACTGCTGTCCACCCCTCCAGGCCAGCCGTCATTGGCCTCTGTACCTGGTCCTCGGTCTCCATTGCTCTCCGTTCCTAGGACACTGTTCCCCTCCACTCCTGTAGGGGGAGACAGGCTGACGGTAAATATTTTGACTGAAGAAAAAAAAAAGACCTTTTCTCTGTGACCTTTTCACCTGTGTAGGCATCATTTACACTGTCGTTTGAGCCTAGAGATAACTGGATTCCATCCACAGCTGGTGTATATGTCATTGTCCACAGTTAGACAATGATACATATTTCTTTATGCTTGAGCAAGCAAACTTGACTGAGCTTACCTAATACACTTGGAAACAATGGGAGTAGGACACACTCAATTCAAACAATACAAAAAGGTATGAGGAAGGGACACTAAATAACATTTCACTATACCAATTGCAGGATATTGCCTGTACCAAATCATTCAACTAAATAGTTTCGTTCTCAAGCATCGTCAGCCTAATTGAAGTCTGCAGTGGTTATATGATAGGATGACTCAGAGGTAAGAGCTATTACTATTGCTGTGGAGCTCACACACTGAACCCAGACTCAAACATAATACTGTACACTCATTCATGCCAGATAAAGCAGCGACAGCGCTGAGCTCTCCTTAACGCTCATAACTAAATAATTCTCCAACAACCTTCCTCTTTGTCTTGACCCATCTCTCTCTCTCTTTTCCTCCTCTTTCTCTCTTCTCTCTTTCTCTCTCTCTCCTCTCTCTTTTCCTCCTCTCTCTCTTCTCTCTCTCTCTCTCTCTCTCTCTCTCTCTCCCCCCCCCCCTCTCTCTCTCCCCTCTCTCTCTCTCTCTCTCTTCTCTCTCCCCTCTCTCTCTCTCTCTCTCTCTCTCTCCTCATTAGTCTGTGTTCCTCCTGTTCTCCCAGCCTAATTACCTCTGAGCAGTGGGATTGGCTTGATGAGGCCCTGCTGCTGGCCCTGAGCTCCCGGTGCTCCTTTGGTCACCACGTGGTTGGTGATGATGGGCGGGGTCTGCGGCCGCCGCAGCAGTGGCGACATGCTCCTCCGCCTCTTGGGCGCCGCGCCCGAGTTGGGGTCCCCCGAGTTGCCCCGCTTCTTGTTTTGGGGGCCCGTCACAAACTCGTCGGCCTCGTCGATCATCATCCCCTGGGGAGAGGCCACACATTGTAATGCAGGTCCACAGACAGGAAGGAAGGCCTTCAGAATAACTAGTGCGCTCTCAGTATGTCATATAGAATCAGAGGAAGCGGAACAATGGAGTGTGTTGGGAGTGCAGGGGCCTGTTAGCCCTGCACTCATGGGTACCTTCTTATCCTGCTTGAAGGGGTTCCCAAACGTGTGCAGGCGCTTGGGCTGGTCAGGGTCGATCTCCCGCAGCGGCGAGGGCATCATCTTCAGGTACTCCTGATAGTTGCCCATCTGGCCGACGGGGATGCTGTGCAGGTAGTCTGTGGAGGAGAGAAGAGCAATGAGGCCCCAGACACATCCGTTACGTCCTGCACTCCAACCACTGGAAAGGGCATGACCAGGGGAACTCCATTAGAGTTTATTAACGTGGGGCTCAGGTTTGTCTTTCTGAGCGGTTGTGGGGAGTATGCGGGTAGAGTTAGCAAATAAAGTAGACTCTTGTGACCACTAGTACACAGAGTCCAAAGCGATGAGAGAGGCCTGTTTTGATACCAAACAAATACAACACAAATAGCCACTGGTGACCTCTTCACATCAAACTAATAGACAGGACTTGGCACAAACCACAGCTGCCTGAGAAAATCCCTGAATCAAATTACACAACATCTCTGAGGCAATACATTTTGTTTTTGCTTTTTTCTGCCAGCACATATGGATCATCACAACATGGATTCTTGCCTGGTAAATGGAAATTGGCCTTAAAACATTTAAGGCTCACCGCAGTTGCATAATTGGGCCTTTGTCATCACACACAGATGTTTAAAACAAAATAAGGCCACTGCAGCAGCGCTTGGACAAACAGGGTTATTCCCCATCTTTTCAGACTACAGCAGCTGCTTTCAATTCAACTGCTACTTCTATGGCTGTTTAGAAAGCTCATGGCAATTATATTTTACATGTTTTTCGTTGCCATCAATAAAAAGAAAATCATAGGCAATTCCTTGAAATATCTTGTATTTGTGTCCAAAAGATCACTTTTCCAGTGTGAACACCTTCCTTCCAGTGTTTTGAAACCTCGTATTACTGGAACAAAAAG